>NC_052360.1:6556034-6656659 GCF_009727055.1 Benincasa hispida | reverse complement strand
ATGTCCAAGCGTAAGAGCTCGGAACAACGATTCCAACACCTCTTGAATCACCCAATCGAAAGCTAAAACAAAGACGAATATGACCGAAAAAAAGTCTATTGGAGAAAATACTGTGGTGGATGAACGTGAATAACGAGACCATTTGCATGTAAGACAGTGGCAGTATATTAGTTGAATGGTGGATATTAAGAGATTAAACATATGATAGACTTTGATTTTTGAAATTGATTTAAAATAAAAAAATTGAAATTAAAAAAGAATTAAAAAGAAAAATAAATTTAATATTATTTTTGTTTTGTCTAACAGTTAGTTTTTTACACATGATATGTTTTTTTTATTTTTGGATTGGACTTTTAAGAGAATGAATTTAAAAAGAAAATGAATTAAAAGAGAAAATGAATTTAATATTAATTTTATGTTTTGTGTCTAAGCGCTAGTTTTTGACACATGGTATGTTTTTATTTTTTTGGATTAATTTAAAAAGAAAAAGAATTTAATATTATATTTTGTTTGTATCTAACGACTAGTTTAGTTTAAAATCTTCAACCATTGATTTTTCTTTTCCAAAAATCTAATGATCAAAATTAATTGTGGTTTCTAAAAATTTTTCCATCTCTATATATAACCATCTTCTCCTCCAATTTTTAAACCAACAAATTTTTACATTTCATTAATCCTCCAAAAACTCAAAGTTCCATTGTTGCTCTCTCTAAAGTTCCCAATTTTTCTTTTCATCTTATTCTAGAGAGAGTGTTATTGTATTGTGAGGATAAACTTGTTTGAGTGCTTAAACTTGTAAATCCACTCTAGTGAGAGTTGTATTGATGTTCTTCAAAAATTTCCAACATTTGTAACGGTTTGATTCTAAGCCGTGGAAAAGACCGGGTTTGCTCTTGAAACCGTAAAAGGAGCGGTGGTGTAACGGTTGGGCTCTAATCCATGGAAAGAGTCGAAAAAGATTTTATTCAAATTCCCAATAGGCGCTTGGGGAGTGGAAGGCGAGTTTGACCGAACCACTATAAAAATTACGGTGTCTTCTTCCTTAACTCTTTCTTTTTATTTTAATTTAAGCAATTTATTGTATGTTTTAGTTTTTTCTTTATTTATTTACCTAAAATTTAATAGAATTAAATTATCATACATTTTTTGTGTCATCTTATTTGTTGCATAATTTGAATTTTTTTATTATTTATAAAAAGTGTATTAATTAGTTTAATTGATTAATTTAGAAAAAAAAGTTTAATTAGACATTCTTTGATAAATCTCCTTATGACTTTGGCATAACAAAATTCCAAATATTTGGTATTTCAAGTTTTTGATTGCAAATGTTTTATTTTGAAATAATAAAGAAAACTTGGAAAATTTGATGCTAAGAGGATGTTGGTATTTTCCTTGGATATTCCTTTACTAGTAAAGCTTATAGAGTTTTTCAATAAAAAAGAACTTTAGTAATTGAGGAATCTATGCATGTAGTATTTTGATGAATCTTGCAATGCTATTCTAAATGAGCTTATTTTATAGTGATTGTTTTAGAAGGAAAGTTTGGAGATTTACTTGTTAGTGACAAAGGCAAGGAAATTGTTTCAAAGTAAGCAAGAGGTGAGCTTAATTGAAAAAGAACGAAGTTGGTTCTTCATCCATGCCTATAAAGAGTGGAGGTATGCTCCTTGACCATCCAAAGAATTAATTCTTGATGATCCGGAACAAGGTGTGAAAACTCGTTCCTCTCTTAATGATTTAATATCTTGCCTTTGTTTCTCAAATTGTAACAAAAAAGTTTTTAAAGATTGCCGAAGATGATGAATTTTGGATTTTAGCTTATGGCAAGAAGAATTAAATCAATTTGAAAGGAATAAAGTTTGGGAGTTAGTCCCTAGGCCCCCTCTCAATGCTTTTAATAATTGGAACTAAATGGGTCTTTAGAAATAAATGGATGAAAAATGGAAAATATCACATTAAATAAAGCTAGACTTGTAACTCAGGTTATTGGTCAAGAGGAAGGATAGATATGGAAGAAACTTTGCACCCGTTTGCTAGATTAGAAGCTTATTAGAATGTTGCTTGCTTTTTACTTTTTATAAGAATTTCCATTTTGCATCAAATGGATGTGAAAAGTGTCAATTTTTAATGGTTATAATCATGGAGAAAGTTATGTAGAACAACCTCCGGGGTTTGAAAGTTTTTGGAATTTCCTAATCATGTCTATAAGTTGAAAAAGACTCTTTATGGCTTAAAACAAGCTCCAAGAGCTTGGTAGGTATAGACTTAGTAATTTTTTTGCTTGAGAGTGGATTTAAAATGGGTAAAATTGATACTACCTTTTTATTAAAAGACTAAACGTAAATGATATGCTTTTAGTACAAATAATGTGGATGATATTATTTTTGGTTCTACTAATCCATCTTTTGTAGTGAAGAATTTTCCTAAGTGTATGCATAGTGAATTTAGAATGAGTATGATGGAACGAACTTAGTTTCTTCCTTGGACTCCAAATCAAACAACTCAAGGACTGGTAATTTTCATAAAGTCAAGAAAAATACACAAGGGATTTGCTCAAAAGGTTCAATTCAAATTGAAGGTAAAACTGCAAAAAACTCCTAATGAGCACATCTACTAAGGCCTTGATCAAGGATGAAAAGGTAAGTGTGTGGATATAAAACTTATAGAGGTATGATTGGATCTTTACTTTATTTAACCGCCAGTAGACCCGATATTATGTTTAGTGTACTGTCTTTGTGCTAGATTTCAATCTTGTCCTAAGGAATCACATTTACATGCCGTTAAAAGAATTTTATATATTTGCTTGGTACTATTGATTTAGGCTTATGGTATCCTAGAAAATACTTGAATTTAATGATTATGGATATTCCGATGCGGTAATTTTGCGGGTAGTTTACTTGACCGTAAAGTACTAGTGGGACTTTCAATTTCTTGGTAGTTTTAGTTTCTTTGGTTTAGTAAATAAGAAACAATTCGGTTTTGTCATCCACTACTGAAGCGAAAATATATCAGTTGCCAGATGTTGGCTCAAATTCTCTTGGATGATACAAACTCTGAATGGATTATAGGATTAAGTGCCTATATTTGTGATAATATACTAGTGCTATTAATTTGACTAAAAATCCTATACCATCATTTAGACTAAGCATATTGATATTAGACATCACTTATTAGATGAGCATGTGCAAAATTGATAATATTATAACTGAATATTGTAGGCTCTAATAATCAATTAGTAGATATTTACCAAACTTTGAATGAAGAAAACTTTGGCAAAAATAGGCTTGAGCTCGGTATTATCGTTGTGATGCCTCTTGATTTTATAATTTACTTGTTAAATCTTTTGAATCATTTTGATAGGGGAGATATGAAAAGCATGTGTTAATATTCTTAGGGGGGAGTTGTGTTAAATTTAATGTTTATGTAAGGAAACTATTGTAATAATTTTTCTTAATTTATCTTTTTATGATTCAAAGGGGGAGAAGTTTAAGAAAATACTAAATTTGTTTTGATTGTATCAATTAGGGGGAGAATTTATTTTTTGTGAAGTGAATTTCAAAATGATCTTTATGGTGAATAGGATATTTATTAGTGCTACATATGGTTACATGTATTTCAAACTATTTTTCTTTAAATGGTTTGTTGTCATCATAAAAAAAGGGGAGATTGTGGCTTTTTTGGCCTTTAATCTCAAATTAATTAATTTTATTAATTAAATTAATCAATTTTTTGTTTGATAAACTCATATTCATTTAACTGAAAATCTTAGTGTTAATATTGTCCAAACGTAGAGCTCAGAACAACGATTTCAACACCGCTTAAATCACTCAAATCGGAGCTAAAACGAAGACAATATGACCGGAAACAAGTTCTAGAGGAGAAATAATGTGTAGTGAACGTGGCATTATATTCTCTTGTTCTTATTTGCTTTATTTGTATTTCATGTGGCAGCATATTGATTGAATGGTGGATCATTAAGAGATTAACATATGAATAGACTTTTGATTTGAATTGATTTAAAATAAAAAAATTGAAATTAAATAAATTAAAAAGAAAAATAAATTTAATATTAATTTTGTGTTTGTGTCTAACGACTAGTTGTTTACAACATATATGTTTTTTTATTTTTGGATTGACTTTAAAGAGAATGAATTTAAAAAAGAAAATGAATTAAAAGAAAATGAATTTAAATATTATTTTATGTTGTGTCAAACGACTAGTTTTTGACCAATGGTATGTTGGATTTATTAAAAAAGAAAATGAATTAAAAGAAAAAGAATTTAAATTAATTTTTGTTTGTATCACCAACTGTTTAGTTTAAAATCTCCACATTTGATTTTTCTTCTTTCAACAAAGTTCCAATGATCCATATTGTGGTTTCAAATTCTAATTTTCTTTCATTTTATTATAACTCATCTTCCTCTCAATTTTTAAACCAACAAGATTTACATTCATAATCCTTCCAAAATCAAAAGTTCAATTGTTGTCTCTCTCAAGTTCCAATTTTTCTTTTCAGTCTTATTCTTGAGAGAGTGTTTATGTATGTGAGGATAACCTTGTTGAGTCTTAACTTGTAAATCCCTTCTAATGTAGAGTTGTATTATGTTAAAAATTCCTAACATTTTACAGGTTTGATCCAAACAATGGAAAGGATCGTGTTTATTCTTGAATACCTGTATATTAAGGAGTAGTGTGTAACCAGTTTGGGCCTTAATCGTGAAAGATCGGAAAGATTTATTCAAATTCCTAATAGCGCTTGGGAGTGAAAGTAGGGTCGAGTTGACCGGAAACCACTATAAAAATTACGGTATCTTCTTCTCTAACTCTTTCCTTTTTATTTTAATTTAAACAATTTATTGTATGTTTTAGTTTTTTCTTATTTATTTGCTAAAATTTGATAGAATTAAATTATCACATTTTTTGTCATCTTATTTGTTGCATAATTTGAATTTTTCTTATTATTTATAAAAAGTGTATAATTAGTTTAATTGGGTTAATTTAGAAAAAAAAAAAAGTTTAATTAAACCCTATTCACCCCCTCTAGGGTTGTCATATCGATCTAACAATACAATTCATTGGTATGAGGATATGATAATTAGTCTTACCCCTATATAGTGCATTTTGAACAAAAACACATCTGCCACCCTTGCATATGGAAATGGGCAAGTGGTCACACACTAAGAAAAGTACATAGAAAGTAAACTACCTAGCAAAAGGAAATACATAGGATGAAAGCATGGTAAAAAAGAGATGAAGGTAGACATGCGACAATGGGCAACACGTCCTGGACAAGTATGGCCGTGACATTCTCTTCCACTCAATTGGTTGACGTCCTTGTCAATCGACTTTGCTCGAACTCAGCAAATTGTTGAGAAATTGCCTTGAGGTCTTCTGCGCGCTCCCATCGAACTTTTCTATCTTGGAAGTTTTTCCACTTCTCCAGGAACTCTTCCAAACCTGGTCCTTGTCTTCCAATTCTGTCGCTTCTTCCATCAAGTCTCTCATTGACTTCTTCCTCTGTCGTTCCCTTTGGCGTGGCAGATAGATGGGTCACCACCCTACATCACTCATCGACATGATCGGGGTGATAAGATTTCAATCTACTTACGTGGATGACAGGTTTGTCATTGAGGGATTGAACAAAAAGGTTCTCTCTCAACTAAGGATTATGTTATTTAATGTTTTTTAGTGATGGAACCCTGTTAAAGGTCCTTGAGCGAGAGTGAGGATTGGACCCAAATCGCAAAAATTTACAGAATAAAATTTTACAGAAACAATACAAAAACCATATGCATTTAATTAAAAAATTTACAGCATGCTTGAAACAAAATATATAAAAATAAAATTAGGGTTCAAAATCCATACCTTTGAAGAATAATTCTTCAATTGAATCCCTCGAACCGACGAACACCACCATGAAATTTCCTCTATATTCTAAGGGATGAGAACCTAGGAGTTTGTGGGCTCTGACTATTTTGGTTGAAGAAGTTTGATGGAGAAGAGAGAAGGAGGAAGATGATCGAACATTTCTGTATCTTGAGAGAATATCTCTATTTTCAGTTTTCACACACTGCACAGAATGAGGAACCACCCCACTCACACGTCTGAGAGAGCAAAAGAAGGGGAGGAAGTTACAACTCCCTCCCAAAAATAGTTTTAATAAATGAAATTAAATTTATTTATTTATTTAATAAAACATTTAATATATATATATGTGATAACTACCTTATCATATAATATATATTAAAACTATATGTTATATCAAATAAAACATATAACCTATAGTTTCTATATTGCATTAAATACAATATAACCTAAAGTTTCAATACTCTCTTGTCAATGGCTTTTAATATAAATCTCATTTATAGGAAATTATATGAATCCAATTCATATAATTAATATTTGAATCATATTCAAATATTTATTTCCTCTAAATTATATTTTATATATTATAATATATCTAATACATTATAGTAATTATATCAAATATAATTAAAAATAAAATAAATTAATTATATCATATATAATTAATTCGCTCAATTAATTTGAACATTTCAAATTAATCCAAAAACTGATTCTTACTAATTCCTATTTAACTATAGAGGAAATCTCATGGACCTATAGCTTGAAGCTCCAACGGTACATGAATAATTAATTAAACTCCTTTAATTAAATTATCCACCATTCGTTAATTGTCAGACGCTCCATTAAAGACCGACAACTACACTCTTCATACTATAGATATATTTCTGTGTCCATTGGATATAACCAATGAACAGTACGATGACCCTTCACAAATTGCTCGTAAGTACAACTGAATCAAAATTACCATTTTGCCTCTATAGTTATATTTAACTCTTTAAGTACCACTGATCCCTCTAAAGAATAATAAATCATAGTCCAACTATGACCAAACCCCTCTCGGACCAGGAGAGGGTGTGGCGGCACATTGTTCAAGCCTAGGAATCAGTCCTTAAAGGAGCAATTTATCTACTTACCCCGATGTTGGGGAAGGAGTGAATTCCTTCTTGTGTAACTGTGTTCCCAGCTCCCCAACCATACTCCTCAAAATGGTAGGCTTATTGAGTCAATGATCTGGCCACTCAACTCATACAAATCAAAGAACTGCCTTCATAGGCAGGAGTTCACAACTCACTCAGGATTCAGGTCATGTTACCTATGATCATCCTAGTGAAATAGAAGCCTTTATTATGAACGACATTATATAATGAGACTAAACATTTCGTGGTTCGGTCTTATATAAACTCCTTTGTATAGAATATCTCCACTCACATGTTTCCACATGAATGATTATGATCAGATTATTTGTAGCACTTTACAACAATTGTAACATCTACAAAGAGGACCATACTCGTAGTGTCACCAGAATAAGGTATCCAGCTTTATCTATCTATTATAGACTATTTAGGTTATCACTTAAACATAATTCACCCGTATGTCTCTACATAATGTTTAAGCTACAAGATAACCTTGGATGTTAGTTTATTGGTTTGTGGTTAATGCAACTCAAATATCACATATTTAAAAGACAAAGTGAATAAAATATCAAATATTATTAATCACATATAAGTTTGTTCGTACAATATTTACAATCTGTAGGACCCTACGAGATTTAGGGCATCAACCCCAACAATAACAACTATCACAATCGCATCCTCAAAAGAGTCTCGAGGTAATTGTGTGGCACTTGTTCTCGCCCTCGAACAAGTTAGCCAATCCAAATTCGAATAGCTGAAGGCACATGAGTGTTTCTCATACCTTCACCTACGTTCTTAAGCAAAGGTTTTAGAAAACGGGTTTAGAGGAAAAGGTTTTCATAAACGTTTGAAAGCATGATTAAGTAATGAACATTAGTCGTACAACAAGAAAGCAATAAGAAACAACACGAGTTTATAGCATACAACTCACTAGTCTGAGGATATGATAATTAGTCTTACCCCCATATAGTGCATTCTGAATAAAAACACATCCGCCACCCTTGCATATAAAAATGGGCAAGTGGTCACACACGAAGAAAAATACATAGAAAGTACACTACCTAGCAAAAGGAAATACATAGAATGAAAGCATGGTAAAAAAGGGGTGGCGGCGGACATGTGGCCATAGGCAACATGCCCTAGACAAGCATGACCATGAAATCCTCCCCCGATGACAAACTTGGGGGTACAATCCACTTTCATTCTTGTTGGATTGCAACACTCCCCCCTACTTAATCTCGGCATCGTCCCGATAAAACATACATGTTTAAGCTACGAGATTTAGGGCACCAACCCCCCAACACTTAACAGTTTCATATTTAAAAGTTTTAAGTATGAGTTTGCTTAGTAGTTTTTAGTACATATGTTTTGTATGGTCACTCACTAGGCTAGTAGCTCATTCTTTCAAATGTTTTCTTTTCATCAGGTAGTGGTCATCTCCCCAGAGATTAGCTGCCCTACTGCTCTGCCATTAAGAACTCGAGTTAAAACCTATAGACAGAAGAAAAGTTTAAGTGTTTATCTTAGAAATGTTTGCATGTTTAGGGACTTATAAAGAGTTTTGGTACCCACTAGGTTTTGGTGTCTGTAATTATGTTATGTTTACAGTGTGTGTGCTGAACCTTGGTTATACAGATTATTTTATAAAGCCATGTTAAGAATTATATGCAGTGATTTCTTGCATCTAGGGTTTTTTAGGCATGTTAAGGTAATCCAGATGTGTAGTAAGTGCCATGAAATGAATGGTAATTGCTGCCATTACACTCACTTCTTGATTAAAAGGGGAATCAGGGAGAGGGTGTGACAAGTTGGTATCAGAGCATACGATGTTGAGAGAGAGTTGATGCATTAGTCCATAATCATATAGTGAGTCCCTATCATGTGTATTCCATAATTAGGTAAAGATGCCGAGAATAAGTGGCAGGCGGAGCAAGCAGACAGTAGACGGGGATCTTAAGCCTACCATTAGAGATCCCTAGGTTCGAGGGATCCAGATCCAACTAAGATGAATGAAAAAAATCCAGTAGTGTAAGAAACGACTTTAGAGGGTGAGTCGAGTACCCTGTAGGTAGGAGTAAATCCTCAACTGGAGGATAGAGTTTAATAGGATCACCCAAAGGCTCAACCAGTGTAGGGTCCGTACAGGTGGATCCAGAGAAAAAGTATGGCATCGAAAGACTAAAGGCCTTAGGTGCAATGACGTTTGTAGGTGCAACTGATCTAACGGAGGTTGAGGTCTGGCTTGACCTGATAGAGAAATGTTTCAATGTGATGCGATGTCCTAATGACTGAAAGGTCGAGTTAGTAGTGCTTTTATTATAGAAAGAAGTTGAGAAATGGTGGAAGATTGTAGACACCAGAAGAAATGGATCTGAGGCTATGTCATGGCCAGAGTTTAGAAAAGCTTTTGAGGAGAAGTATTACCCCAGCTCCTTTAGGGAAGCTAAGAGAGATGAGTTCCTCTGGTTAGCTCAGGGATTAATAACGGTCGCTGATTATGAGCAGAAGTTTACTGAGCTGTCTCAGTATGCTTTTTCGATCATAGCAAAAGAGAAGGATAGCTGTAGAAGATTTGAGGAAAGAGATTCGTACACCAGTTACCTCTACTACTAACTAGATAGACTTTACTCTATTAGTAGAAGCATCTCATAATTGAGAGGAGCTTCGTTGGCAAAGAACAGTAAAGAGTTCTAGAAGAATCGGGAGGTAAGAGTTTTAAACCTCGATTCCCTGGATAGTTCGTTATGAGAGATCAAGGATCTACGAGTTAGTAGAGATAGGGTAAGAAGAGAACTAGACAACCAGCTGTTTCAGCTGGTAGATCTATGATGGTACGTACTAGCAAGTCTATAGCTAGTACCACTAGGAAACCCCCATATGCGAACTATGGTAAGCATACAACGGAAGAAATGTATATTATCAGTGTGGATGATAGGTCATTTCAAGAAGGATTGTCCTTAGTTAATTCAAAAGGCTTAGGTAGAAAAAAAGATGATTTCTCAGACAGTAGATTAACCGAAGGAAACTGGAGCTAAAGGTAAGGGTTCAGTGGGGCCAAGTAGAAGGAATAGCAAGACGATCGTAGCAACAGGGTAGAGTATATACAGTAACCCATTAGGAGGCGAAGGAGGCGCCAGATGTTGTAACTGGTAAAGTAACTCTATGTAACTAGTCTGTTTATGTATTATTAGATCCTGGTGCTACTCATTCATTCATTTCCGACATGTTTGTATTGTATATAGATAGAATGTTTAAGAGCATGCCTGATGAGTTGTCTATTTCTACACCTGTTGGAGACGTACTAGTAGTGCGAGAATATTATAGGAACTGTGAGGTAGTAATTGAAACCAAAGTTTATTGGTCGATCTGATTCCTTTAGAGTTGCTTGAGTTTGATGTTATTTTAGGCATGGATTTTCTAAGTAAATATTATGCCTCTATTGATTTTTTTAAGAAAGATAGTGTTTAGAAGGCAGGAAAAAAGGAGATAGTATTTGTAGGAGGCAAAAGACTTCTTCTTAACAGTTTAATATCAGCAATTAAAGCTAGGAAGTTGTTAAGCAAAGGATATGTTGCCTACCTGGCACATGTAATAGTTTCACAGAATAAGAAGTTAAAGCCAGAAGACGTGCCAATTGTACATGAGTTTCAAGATGTGTTCATTGAGGAATTGTCAAGGTTGCCACCTGATAGGGAAGTTGAGTTTACTATTGATTTGATTCTAGGTACAACCCCTATTTCACAAGCTCCGTACAGGATGGCACCAACAGAGTTGAAAGAGCTAAAGGTGCAATTATAGGAGTTAGTGGACAAAAGGTACATCAAACCCAGTGTGTCACTTGGGGGAGTGCCAATTTTGTTTGTAAAGAAGAAGAATGGCACTCTCAGGTTATGTATAGATTACAGACAGCTGAATAAGGTGACGATCAGGAACAAATATCCATTACCTCGTATTGATGATCTCTTCGATTAGATAAAGGGAGCCATAATGTTCTCTAAGATAGATTTGAGATTAGGATATCATCTGTTAAAGGTGAAAGAGGCGGATGTTCCTAAGACTACTTTTTGAACCAGATACGGGCATCATGAGTTCTTAATAATGTCGTTTCATTTCGCAAATGCCCCTGCGGTATTCATGGACTTAATGAATAGGATCTTTAATCCCTATCTGGATCATTTTGTAATTTTTCTTATTAATGACATTTTAGTATTTTCAGGTAGCAGAAAAAAGCAACATTTGAGGACGGTGCTTTAGACGTTATGAGAAAAGAAGCTATATGCAAAGTTCAATAAATGTGATTTCTTGCTAGATTATGTTTTGTTTCTGGGGCATGTTGTATCAGCAACAGGAGTTAGTGCAGATCCCTAGAAGACAGAAGCGATAGTAAACTGGGCACGACCTACTACGTTATCTGAGGTACATAGTTTCCTTGGATTAGCAGGTTATTATAGGAGATTTATGGAAGGCTTTTCTAGGATAGCTCTCCCATTGACTAACCTGACAAGAAAAAAGGTGAAGTTTGAATGGTCGCTCGAATGTGAACATAGTTTTCAGGAGTTTAATCGAAGACTAGTGTCTGCACGTATACTTACTCTTCCTATCCCAGGTAAGGAATTTGAGATATATTGTGATGCGTCTAGGCAAGGGTTAGGATGTGTTTTGATGCAGGAGGGTAAAGTAGTAGCCTATGCTTCTTGTCAGTTAAAGAAACATGCGTGTAATTATCCTACTCATGATCTGGAATTAGCACCTGTAGTATTAGCTCTGAAGCTATGGAAACATTATCGGTTTGGTGAGTGTTGCCATATATTTATTAATCATAAGAGCTTAAAGTATATATATATATATATATATTTACCATAAAGAGCTGAATTTGAGACAAAAAAGATGGTTGGAACTGATCAAGGATTATGATTGTATTATTGAGTACCATCTAAGTAAAGCAAATGTGGTAGCTGATGCTCTAAGCAAGAAGTCTAGAGCAGTAAGAGCTACTCTCTGTGCTATGCGAGGTTTATTGTTGCAAGAATTAAAGAGTGTTGATGCTGTTTTAGCAATCGGCCAAACAAGAAGCTTGGTAGCTTCATTCCATGTACGAACTACCTTAGTTGATGATATTCTTCGTGAACAGTTAGAAGATTATGATCTCCAAAGAATAGCTAAGAAGGTAGGTAAGAATCAGAGGATATAATACGAGCTAAGAGCAGACAGAGTTTTACTTAAGCAGGGTAGGGTATGTGTACACAAAGACCTAGCATTGAAATAGGCCATTTTGGAGGAGGCTCACAGTTCAGCCTACGCTATGCATCTAGGCAGTGCAAAGATGTATAAAATGTTAAAGAAGTCTTACTTGTGGCCTGGCATAAAAAGAGAGATAGAAGAATTTGTTAATAAGTGTTTGATTTGCCAGCAGGTAAAGCCTAAATGGTAAAGACCTGCAGGATTTCTTAATCCACTTCCAGTGCCAGAGTGGAAGTGGAAACATATTACGATGGATTTCTTATTTGGCTTGCCTAGGACACCTTCATATTATGATGGAATTTAGGTAACTGTTGATAGGTTGACGAATATAGTTAAGTTTTTACCAATAAAGATCACTTTTACCCTACACAGATTAGTCAAGCTATATGTTGACAGGATAGTAAGTCAGTATGAGCCCCAGTATCGATAGTAACTGATTGAGATCCGAGGTCTACTTCGAAGTTCTAGCCTAGTCTACAGAAAGCTTTGGGGTACTAAATTACATTTTAATACAGATTTTCATCTGCAGATAGATGGTCAATCCAAGCGAATGATTATGATGTTGGAAGATATGTTAAAGTATGCGTACTACAATTTAAAGGAAGTTGGGATACACATTTTTCATTGATAGAATTTACGTATAATATCAGCTATCATTCCAATATTGGAATGGCTCCATATGAAGCTCTATATGGAAGACCCTGTAAAACACTTTTGTGTTGGAATGAGGTTGGAAAAAGAAAGCTAATAGGCCCAAAAAAAGTAAGCAGACTTCAAATAGTGTTAAGATGATTAGGGAAAGTCTAAAGATAGCCTGAGACAAGCAAAAGAGTTATACAGATAAGCGAAGAAGAGAACTAGAATTTGGAATTGGTGATCAAGTATTTTTTAGATTATCTTCTTGGAAAGGAATACTCAGGTTTGGTAGGAAATGAAATCGAAGTCCGAGATTTATAGGCCCATACGAGATAGTGGATCGTATTGGCCAAACAACATATAAGTTAGCTTTACCTATAGAATTGTCTCGAATTTACGATGTCTTCCATGTGTCTATTTTGAGGAAGTATATACTAGATCATGCTCACCTGCTACTAGAGCAGCCGATATAGTTAAAAGAAGATCTAACTTATGAAGAAGAACTAGTGGAAATTCTTGACAGAAAAGAGCAGGTATTGAGAAACAAAACAATACGTTTAATAAAGGTATTATGTAAGAATCATGAAGTTGAAGAAGCCATCTAGGAGACCAAAGAGTAAATGAGGAGCAGATACCCTCATTTATTCATTTGATAGGTTTGAAGCAAATTTTGAGGATGAAATTTCATAATTGGAAGGCAAACTGTAAACCCCGAACCCTATTTTCCTTACATAAGTATGTTGATTAGTATGTTAAGTATGATTAACTTATGATAATACTATTATTGTAGGGAAAAGACTTAAGAATGAAAAAAGAAGAAGAAATAATTCTAAGTGTTGAAAGCATAAGGCTCACGGGTAAGAAGATGTTTGTGTGCCTAATAGAAAGAATGAATGTGCCTAAGTGTTAACCTTGCATTGAGGCCTTGATACGTTAAAGGCTTGTTGATCAAAGAAGTGTGTGGTAGCCATGTGCGTTTATGGAGGTTAGTATGGGCACAAGACTTGCGTTGAGGCAAGGAGTAGGTGCTGGCTAAGTGATGGTCGAGGATGAGACTATACGTGAGAAAAGACTATATGTTGGTCAAGCTTTATGTTGAGGTTAGAAGGCATGGACATGTGTGCCATTGGATAACATTTCCTTAGGCGTTGTGGCAGCATATATGTGTGGTGGTCGGGTGAAGGCTTGCGTGCAAATGAGGCCATGCGATGGCCACGAGACTAGGCGTTAGTATGAGGAGGCACTAGAGCATGTGTTGGCTAAGTGTGGCACGTACGTCCGAGTGAGCCTTGCATTGATGAGTGTTTGAAGGATGAGCCATGCGTTGGTGATTAGTAGAAGTTCTCAGCTTAATCACCGACCTAAGTGAGCCAACTATCGAGGTTAGAAAATTAAACCCACTTAATGGGCTAGCTGGCACCTAAAGTGTGAGTTGAGGCATGTAGCTTCTACTATAAAAAGAAGTTTCACTTCAAACTTTTGATTTAGCCATTCTACTCATGCAAAAGAATATTTTTCAGAGCCCATTTGAATGTTGATGAGCACTGTTGATGTTCACTTGCCGGAAGAAAATTCCTAAGGAAGTGAATTGAAATTTGAAGATTTTCTCAAGAAGGTCAAGTTCTCAGATGACTAAGAGCAAGGTGTTAAGATTGAAGATTTTTGGACTAACCAAGAAGAATTTCAAGCTCAAATTTTAAAGTAAGCAAGCTAAGACGTTTTTAAACAAGTTTTTAGAAGGAAAGTTCCAAAATGAGGTATGGAAAAAGAGTTATTCGAGCTCAAAGTTGAATCTGAATAAACAACCAGTTGTTTCAGTTGAGTAAGTAGACAATTGTTTTAGTTGAGTAACTAGTCAGCTTGACCAACCAGGTGAAAGCGCTAGTGGACATGCGCACAAAGACAAGATTGAATGCCAAGTGTTGCACCAGGCGTGCATGAAAGGTTTGTGCTGAAGGGTGCAAGGCATAGGATGTGCGACAGGGCGCGTGTGGATGCGATAAGGCAGCATGCATTAGTGCATGAGTGAGACGTGTAGTGCATAAATGTTGTAGGTGTGCCAACGCAAGGAAAAGGCATTTTTGACCACATAAGCCCAGCCGCATAACTTAAGGTATTTTCCATTAAGAAAGGAGTTTTGATGCTCTAAGTTAAATGTTAAAGATTGATTAAGTAAGTTCGTCTCACAAGGGGACTAATAGCATTATTCAAAAGGGATTATCATTTCCACAGGGTTAATTGGAAAGATGCCCAAGGCAGTGTGTGACAAACCAAGTGTTTACAAATGCTTAGTAAATGCATGTTTGATTTTTTTTTTTTTTTTTTAAGTATAGTTTCATACTTGTTTTCATTTCTAAGTATGATTAAGATAGTTTCCAAGCAAACTGATTTCCAAAGAGTTTTCAACACATGCTTAGTTTAAAGGTGTTTATGAAAGCATAGATACTTCTATCCTTCATGTTTATGAAGCATGCGTTAGTAATTCCACGTTATATAATGAAAATACTTTAAGCATATGAAATAAGTTACTTATGCTTTAAGAATATTCTTTTACTTCAAAGTGTGAATTCCATGATGTTTTATGATGAACTCGATACTGAAGGACTTGAAGAAAGTATCTGGGACCTAGTACATAAGGTATGACAGTACTTAGTTATTACCACGTGTACGTAGGTAGAGATGACATTGGTTGTGTTGAGATAACTCCACACCAACTAAGGTTTGACGTTGAGGGATTGAGAACCAACTAAGGATTATGTTATTTAATGTTTCTTAGCAGTTTCATGTTTAAAAGTTTTAAGTATGAGTTTGCTTGGTAGTTTTCAATACATATGTTTTATATGGTCACTCACTAGGCTAGTAGCTCATTCTTTCAAATGTTTTCTTTTCCTCAGGTAATGGTCAATTCCCTAGAGTTTAGCTGCCCTGCTGCTCTACCACTGAAGGACTCGAGTTAAAACCTATAGACAGAAGAGAAGTTTAGGTTTTTATCTTAGAAATGTTTGTACATATGTGTTGTTCATGTTTAAGGACTTATAAGAAGTTTTGGTACCTATTAGGTTTTGGTGTCTGTAATTATGTTATGTTTGTTGTGTGTGTCCTGAACCTTGATTATACGGGTTATTTTATGAAGCCATGTTAAGAATTGTATGTAGTGATTTCTTGCATCTACGGTTGTTTAAGCAAGTTAAGGTAATCTAGATGGGTGGTAAGTGCCATGAAAGGAATGGTAATTGTTGTTATTACACTCACTTCTTGATTAAGAGGGGAATTGGGGAGGGGGTGTGATAGGGTGTAACAAAAATTAAAAGTATAAGTAGTAAAAAGTCATTTTTTTTTTCGCGAAAGTGCGGCTACCTGAACTCATTTGTCCGATTGGATGTTGGCGGCGACGATGCACGTGTGTGGTGAAAATGTTATACTTCCACCACCATCGCACTTTAGAGTTATCTCTAGCATGCCTTGGTATTTATACCTTTAAGGCATTGCTTAATTCTCCAATATGGGATTCTTTTAACTCTTGCTATGGGCCTAAGCCCAAGAGTCATTTCCAACAATCCCCAGAATTGTTTTTATATTAAAATTAAAATAAAAAAATTATTTGATGAAAATTTTCTGTACAATGATAGAAGATCAAACTTAAACACCACTATCTAACGATTTGAATTGACGCATAGTGAAGTGAGACAACAACTTTATTAGTGAGTTACCTTTTGAACTTTCAATAACATTAGTTGAGACCCCCACAACATGTTTTACTCCAAGTATTTTTCCTTGATTTCATGATATAGAGTGTGTTAATTAAGGCCATGTACATAAACCTCGGGTGGAGAAAGCTCTTAGAAGAGACCCTTAAACTCTTTCATAGAAGGTGACCACATCTTCACTATCACGTCAAATATTTTATCAAATCTATCATAGACAAACCACTCAAAACTGATCTATGAAGACTTCGTCATCAAGTTGGTACTAGAACCAACTTCATCAAGTCTGTCAAAGATAAACCACTGAGATACTAAGCTATGAACATTTCATCATTATCCATCAAGTCCATTTGAGGACCACCCAAAGAAAGGGATATGAATAATTTAAAGGTTTTAGTTTTATCTATCAAGTTTGTATTAGGACCACTAAATGAGGGTTATGGATCATCATCGCAATAGACCTCCCATAAAAATGGACTATGGACAATCAAGTCTATCACAATAAACCACCCAGATAAAGGGCTATGGACCACTAAAAGGATTGTAAAATTAGTTTCCTTATTAGTCCTTTGGTTAGAGGGTCAGCTAGATTCCTTTTAGACCCCAAAAATTCCAAGGAAATAACTTTTCCTTTCAACAGCTATTTCATAGCTCCATGTATAAGATGGATATGCCTCATTTTGCAATTATATACACTATTCTTGGGAATTCCTATGGTACCTTGTGCATCACAATGTACCGAAACTGGTATTGATGCCCCCCACAATGGTACATCTTCTAGTAGACTTCTAAGCCTCTCAATCTCTTGTCCTACTAACTCTAGAACAATAAATTAAGATTTCATGGTGGATCTGGCTATGCACGTCTGTTTGGCAGACTCCCACGATATGGCTCCTCTGCTAAGTAAGAATGCATATCCACTAGTAGAATTGACCTCATTATTATCAGTTACCCGCTTTGCATCAAAATAACCTTCTAACACGGCAGGGATTAAATGCAAACAATAGTCTATTGACCCTTAAGATATCTTAATAGATGATGAAGAGCAACTCAATAATCTTTATCAGGATCATGTGTATTTCTACTCATTCTAATCACAGTGTATGTAATATTAGGTTTGGTATAGTTCATTTGAAACATAACACTACCTATGATATTTGCATATTCAGATTAAGATACACTAACTTCTTTATTTTTCTTAAGACTTATACTAGCATCATAAGTTTTTCTTACAGGAGGATCATCAAAGCAACCAAATTTCTTTGATAATTTTTGGGACAATTGCAAATATAGACATTAGACCCAAAGTATTAGCATATATAACATAATGTAAAAAAAATTGTAAATATGGTCAAATTTAAATAGTCTATCAATGATAAACCATATTATTGGTAGGAGTCTATTAGTGATAGACCATATCACCGTTAAAAGTCTATCAGCGATAGATGTCTATCACTGATAGACTTGTCTATATTTGCAATTTTTTAAATGACATTATACAGTTGGTTATTATTTCTAAAAATGCTACCAATTGCAATTACTCATAATTTTTTAACACAGAGAAAAACCATTTTAAGTTTTCCTTATTTTAACACCAAGTAGTATGTCAGTTTCCCCTAAGTCTTTCATTTCAAAATGCGACAATAATAACAATTGTATTATTTATTACCTCTATGTTTGTTCCAAAGACGAGCATATCATCATCATACAACCATGCAATCACACACTTCCTTCAAATAATTTTGATAAACACATGTATATAAGAAATTCACCTTGAACCTATTGTTTATTAAACACATGTATATAAGAAATTTTTTATACTATTGTTTGGTAGCTTGCTTAAGACTATAAAGAGATTTTAAAGTTTATATACTTTATTTTCCTATCTGTAATCGTAAAGCCTTCAGGTTGTATCATATAAATTTCTTCTTCCAGATTACCATTAAGAAAGGTTGTTTTTACATTCATTTGGTGAATTAGAAGTCCATGGATGGCAGCTAGTGCAATTAAGGCTCTAATTGTAGTTATTTTTGTTACAAGAGAATACATGTCAAAGTAGTCAATGCCTTATTTTTGGGTATACCCTACACTAATAACCTAGCCTTGTATCTTACAATTGAACCATATGGTCTTATTTTCTTCTTGAAAATCCATTTGCACTTAATAGGCTTGCTTCCTTTAGGAAGATCTACTACGCCCCAAATTTGGATCATGGTTAGAGAATCTAGTTCACTCTTTATGCCTTTCTTCCATAAGCTAGAGTCTACAGAACTTAAGGCTTCTTGGTAAATTTTAGGATCCTCATCTATTGGATACATACATGCAAATTTCCATCAATTTCATCTAGCCTTTGAACTAAAAAGGTAGTCAAGAAATTAGGACCACAATTTTTCTCAGTTCTCTATCTCTTACTTCTTCTAGGTTCAGTTTCATGCATTCTACCAGAGGTTTTAACATCTTCAGCTTCAAGCATACTACTAAAAACTTTATTATGTTCAGTTTCCTGCATACTATTAAATGGAGAAGGCATAGAAGTAGATACATTCGAATAACTAAATGTTCTATCTTATTTAAGTTTTTCCTTTTTCATTGGAAATATATGTTCAAAGAATTCGACATCCCTATATTCACAAATAGATCTATCATTCAAGCACACAAATCTATATGCAGCACCATTTTGAGAATAACCAATGAACACACAATAAAAAATTTTAAATCCTACCGTAGGTTTCTAGAATGTAGGATATGCTACTGATAATGGGCAGAAATGCACGTTATTACAACGTGAAGATATAAAACAATGTGGGAATGCAATGGTAAAAATATGCAAAATCGTGTCCAAAAGCATTAAAATGAGAATATTGCGATCACATGTGCCCATCGCATTAAAGCAGCTAATTTACTTATTTTGTCCAAGAAAATTCATTGGCGCAAATAAAATTGCGATCCAAGGAACTCGGCGTCGGCGCACATTGAAAGATTGCGACCGCAAAGCCATGCGATCGTATGCGCTCGTGAGAATTTGCTCAAGAAGATAGCTGCATAAAGACGACGCATCAAGGTGAAAACATAATAAATCATGATGGGACGAAAAGCTGATGACGGTCAAATCCGAATTTAGTTGACAAGCCGTTAACGACACACTATAGCAAGTACATTCAACTTTTCAGTGACCATTAATCGGCGCATCAGACAGAAATTTTAATGACCGCCCATCATTACAATCATTTAAGAGAAAAACTTTTCACCTTGAAGCTCTATAAATACCGAAGGCCACCATCGTTAGTTCGACACAATTCGCCATATACATAGAAGATAGATCATATACAAATAGATAGCCGTTAGTCTGTAATTCTTATACTTAGAAGGCGGAGGCGAGCGAAGAGAAGAAAACGCCGAGAGATTATTCTTGGTTAGCTCGAAAGACTGCTGGGAAGCGCTATAAAAGGAGAGAGGGCCGACACTTGCGAAAGCAAGGATATTCTCCTGGACAGAGTATTGTAAGAAGACAGTGTAAAAGCCTTGGGAAGCAAGACATTGCTACCGAGCTTCATATCCCTACTTTCTATTGTTGTTTTTGTATTTTGACTTTATTTATAAAATGGAATTCACATCTCAATATCTGTTCAATATCTTCACATTTCGCATGAGTAGCTAAATTTCTGAATGGGTTGAGAAGTACTTAGCTAGCATGACCTAAGATCTTCACTTTATGCGATCATCTTGTCTTATGTATGCGTCCTTCACCCTTTAGAGATACTTGAGAGAGTAGTCTAAATAAAGAATCTAGACATGAGAGAGTCAGGTTAGAATCTAGGCTTGAGAGAGTCAGATTAGAACCGCATAAGCAAGAAATAGAAACTTAGAGATAAGTTCTATTTGCTATTATGCATCGCGTGCACCCTAGAAATAGGATATGATAGTATGCGGTCACCTTGTGTATGTGTGCATCATTCATCGTCGCATAGATAAGAATAGAGGTTTAAACATAAGTCCTAATGACATTATCGTATACATCGCATGCTTCTAGAAATAGAAACTATGACATTTGCATTGAGAGATGACATGCTATTGTGTGTGTGTAGCATAATCGCATAACTTGAACGCAATCTTAGGAAGTGTTAGCTAAATCCCTTCTCAACCCGTTCCCCGCATACTCATTGTCACTTTCACTGTCATCAATTCTTTACTCAATTCCATCGCATAGAATTTATACTTAAACAAAACACCAACCAAACTTATTTGTTTTTGTCACCGCAAAGGAATAAAAAATTTACTAACGCATAGTATCTTAGTAGTCCCTGTGTTCGACCCTATACTTACTAGGAAACGTAGTAAGATATATACCTGGGTTTTACTAGGAAAACTTGCATGTACAATGCATAAATAATCATCACAATTACACACCATTATTTTATCGCATTCACTATGCATCAAGTTTTTGGTGTCGTTGTCGGGGTCTATGGCAGTACCTATTGCGCTAACAGTAACTTTTTTATTTTCTTTGCAACTGTCAACCTCTATGCACTGCCTCTCCATTGGTAAGGGAAGAAGCGGGTGTCGTATGAGCAAAGGACAAGTTCGTGAGCCTAACTACAACCCAGAGATTGAAAGAAATTTCCAAAGAAGACGAAGAAACAACCGCCGACAATAATAAGAGAGAAATCTCAACATGGCGGAGCAACCGGAAGACAGAGCAGCAAACGTGAATAATATCATGACAAACCCGATTCTCCTGGAGAACGACTGCAATAGACCCATCTGGGACTATGCGTCGCCCAACCTCTATGATTTCTCCCCAGGAATCATGAGGCTAGCTCTGGACGGATCGAGGTTTGAGATGAAGACGGTTATGTTGCAGATGATTCAGACGGCTAGACAGTTTGGTGGAAGGCGTGGCGAGGATTTGCACGCCCATCTCTGGAGTTTTATTGAAATCTGCAATACTTTTGTATTCCCAAACATCTCAGCTGAGGAAGTTCGACTAACGTTGTTTCCATTTTCATTATGCGACCAAACAAGGAAATGGGTCTATTCTCTCGAACCAGGGGGGATAACGTCTTGGGAACAAGTAGTAGAGAAGTTCATGAAGAAGTACTTCCCCCCGACAGAGAACGCGAGAAGGAGGAAGTTGATTACAAATTTTGAACAGGATATTGACGAATCACTCAGCGATACCTGGGCTAGGTTTAAAAGATTGGTGCAAGATTGTCCGCACAATGGCTTACCCGACTGTCTCCAAATGGAAATCTTTTATCACGGTTTGAAGCCTGCATCACAGACGGCCCAATGCGGCAGCAGCTGAAGGTCTGCTTGACAAAACTTACAATGAGGCTAAAAATATCCTTGATCGCATTTCGAAGAATCACGAAGATTAGAGAGAAAGCGATCAACGACTTAAGATTAGAGAAGGTGACGCAAGCAATGGGGCCATTGCATCCCTACAAAATCAAATGAATGTGATAATGAATCTGATACAAGGAATCGCAATCAATAGCCCAGGAACGCATAGAGAGCAGGTCAACGCAATCGAGCAGACGAGCACAAGTTGTGCCACTTGTGGAGAAGCCCATCCGATGGAAGAATGTCCAAAGAACCCGCAATCTATTTATTTCGTAAAGAACAATCCTTTCTCCAACACTTATAACCCTAGGTGGAGAAACCACCTAAATTTCGTGTGGAAAATCAACAACAAAATTATCAACCCATTGCGCAAAAAGAAGGGCCATAAGGATTTTTCCCGCGAATAAATGGTCAATCACAAAATCAAGCTAGTAGCTCACAAGCGCCACCGTCTTCATCTCTGGAGAGCTTACTAAAGCAGTATATTGAGAAGAATGAAACGGTGCTTCAGAATCAGTAGACTTCAATCCACAATCTTGAAATTAAAATAGGACAGATTGCGGGCGAGCTCAAAAGTAGACCGCAAGGGGCGTCGCCGAGTTCAACCGAGCTCCCTCACAACTTGAGGAATAGGGAAAAGAAGCAATGTCAAGTTGTGACTTTGCGAAGCGGAAAAACAGTAGTGGAAGAGAAGAAGGAACCAAGTAGGACTACTCCAGTTGCGATGGAACCCCAGACCTCGTTGACACCAAAGGAACTAAAAGAAAATGAGACGATGAAACCAAAAGTTGCATCCACTTCTAAGCCTATGGAATAGGGAATCATGAAAATACAGCTGCCACCATTCCTTCAGAGACTTAGGAAGAAGAAAAATGATGAAGTGCAGTATCATTGCTTCATGGACATGTTAAAACAGCTACACATCAACATCCTTTTCGCTGAAGCAATTGAACAAATGCCAAAGTATACGAAGTTTTTGAAGGACATGGTGTCAAAGAAGACGAGCACAGGGAAGTTCACAACGATGGCATTAATAACGAAGTCAAACACCATTATCCCACTGAAAATGCGCGACCTCGAAAGTTTCGCGATACCCTGCTCAATTGGCGGGATATATATAGGTCAAATGCTTTGCGATCTTAGGGCCAGTATCAACTTAATGCCCCTGTCAATTTTCAAACAATTAAACAAGGGGCAGCTGGCACCCACGACAGTGATTCTTCAATTGGCGGACAGGTCCCTAGTTCATCCAAAAGGGAAGGTGAAGGATGTCCTGATCTCAATTGAAAAAATTATTTTATCGGCAGACTTCATCATTCTTGATTACAAAGCGGACAAGGATGTACCCATCATATTGGGACGACAATTTTTATCTACGGGTCGTGCTTAAATTGATGTGTACAAGGGAGAGATCACACTGAGTGCGAATGGAAAGAAGCTTAGGTTTGACATTATTAAAGCCATGAAGTATCCGGAAGAAGAAGACCTAACAGATTCCAACAATGAACCCAGTTATAACAAAGAAGAAGAGTCCAAAGACGAAAATGGAAGAGAGGATGTGACTGCATCCATAGCAACCTACAATGCGATCATGGAAACGACAAATAAAGAAGAAAAATTGACGCTGAATGAAGAGAAAGAAGCACAAAAACCATCCTTGGAACAACCACCCATTGTGGAATTAAAAACCTTACCAAGCCATCTGATGATGTTTTCTCGGGGCAAAACGAAACCTTGTCAGTGATAATTTCCTTTGCACTACAAGAAGAACAAGAAAATGCACTACTAAGCATCCTAAAGAAGTACATAAAAATAATAGGATGGATGCTAGTAGGCATAAGAGGAATCAACCCTACATATTGCATGCACAAAATACGTTTCGAAGAAAACCAAAAAGGGTCTTTAGAGAGTCAACGCAGACTAAACCCTGCGATGAAAGAGATTATGAAAAAGGAGATAATCAAATTGTTGGATGCAGACATTATTTATCCAATCGTTGATAGCACGTGGGTCAGCCCCGTGCAATGTGTGCCCAAGAAGGGAGGGATGACGGTAGTCCTAAATGCTAACAATGAATTAATACCAATGAGAACCATCACTGGCTGACGGATCTACATGGACTACCGCAAACTCAATGCGGCGACAAAGAAGGATCATTTCCCTTTGCCTTTTATTATTCAGATGCTAGACCGCCTAGTAGGAAATGATTACTTCTGCTTTTTGGATGGGTATGCGGGCTACAACAAAATAATGAAAGCTCCTAAAGACCAAGAGAAAACCACATTCACCTGCCCCTACGGAACGTTTGCTTTTTGCCGCATGCCATTCAGATTATGTATTGCGCTGAGTACGTTCCAGAGGTGCATGATGGCCACCTTATTTAAGTATCTTGAAGATTCAGTAGAAATTTTTATGGACGATGTCTCATTGTACAGGCAAACATATGAAGTTTGTCTAAACAATTTGGAAAATATATTAAGGAGATGTGAAGAGACAAACCTTGTGCTGAACTAGAAGAAGTGCCACTTCATGGTGAATGAAGGTATTATGCTCGGGCACAAAGTTTCCAAGGATGGGTTGGAGGTGAATAAGGCGAAGATTGAGGCCATTGAAAAGCTCCCACCTCCAGCAAATGTGAAGGCTGTCAGGAGCTTCCTTGGACATGTAGGATTATCGACGTTTTGTGAAGGACTTTTCGAAGATTTCTCGACCATTGAGTTCGTTGTTGAAGGCCGAGAGAACGTTTGACTTTGATGAACAGTGCCTCAACGCATTTAAGATACTGAAGAACGCATTGATAACCGCACCTGTGTTGATCGCACTGGACTGGACAAAGCCATTTGAGTTGATGTGCGATGCTAGTGGTTATGCGATGGGGATAGTGCTAGCGTAGAAGAAGAAAACAATATGCGAGTAGAACCTTAAACCCTACCCAAACAAATTATACTACCACTGAAAAAGAACTTCTTGCGGTGATCTTTGCGCTGGAGAAATTTAGAGCTTACTTGCTGGGATCCAAAGTGATCGTTCACACCGACCACTCGACAATCAAATATTTAATGACAAAGAAAGATGCGAAGCTGAGGTTGATTCGATGGGTTCTCCTCCTTCAAGAATTCAACATGGAAATCATTGACCGCAAGGGGACGGCGAACCAGGTTGCAGACCACCTATGAAGATTAGAAAATTCGGAAGTCGACCGCAACCAGTCGGAGGTGAACGCAACCTTTCCAGATGAGCAGTTGTTCAAAATTGAAGAATTACCATGGTACGAAGATGTAGTCAATTATCTGGTCTGTGAACAATGCCCAGAAAATTACAAAACCTACCAAAAGAGGCGGCTTATGCACGAGTGTAAATCCTATTATTGGGACGAGCTAAATCTTTAAAAGAGGGGGTCAGACCAGTTCTTGTGTCTATGTCTACCAGGGACTGCTCACCAGTGCATATTATCCCAATGCCATGACTCACCGTATGGTGGATATTTTAGAGGTCAACGCACAACAGCAAAGGTGTTACAAAGTGGATATTTTTGGCCGACTTTATTCAAGGATGTGAGAGGCTATTCGATGAAATGTGACAGGTTTCGATGTATGGGAAATATTTCATGGAAGAATGTGATACCAATGAATATTATCTTAGAATTAGAGCTATTCGACGTATGGGGCATAGATTTTATTGGTCCATTTCCACCATCAAATGGTCACAAATACATTCTCGTCGATTATGTGTCCAAATGGGTTGAAGCAGTATCGTGCGTCACAAGAGATGCAACGATAGTCTCCGAATTCTTGTGGAAAAATATCTTCGCTCGTTTTGGCACCCCACGTGCCATAATAAGTGATGAAGGCTCCCACTTTGTCAATAGCGTCATCAACAAACTCCTGCTCAAGTATAATATCCTCCATAAGGTCGCCACGGCATACCATCCACAGACAAACAGCCAAGTTGAGGTGTCCAATAGGTATATCAAGCTGATCCTAGAGAAGGTGGTGAATCCTTAAAGCAAAGATTGGGCCATGAAGCTGGACGATGCCTCGTGGGCATACAGGACCGCCTATAAAACACCTATAGGCATGTCCCCGTATGCGCTGGTGTTTGGAAAGGCATGCCACTTACCGCTTGAATTGGAGCACAAAGCAATGTGGGCAGTGAAAAAGCTCAATTTTGATTTGAAGACCGCAGGGGAGGCAAGGAAACTTCAGTTGATCGAGCTAGACGAATGGAGAACTCAAGCATATGAAAATGCCAAGATCTACAAGAAGCGTGCAAAATGTTGGCATGACAAATGACTATGCGAGAAGAATCTCCAAGTTGGATAGAAGGTCTTGTTATACAATTCTCGGCTACGACTTTTTCTTGAAAAATTAAAGTCACGATGGTCTGGTCCATTTTTAATCAAAGAGGTATTGCGCATGGGGCGGTTGATTTAACCAATGAGAACGGGACCAATGCATTCAAAGTCAACGGTCAAAGAGTCAAGATATATCACAGAGGAGGCTTGCATCACAAGAAAACCTCCGTGAACCTAAGGAATTCCTGACTAAAGAAGAAATGAGCAGTCCTTGCACAATTATGTGATTCAAACTCATCAGGGACGCAATCTTTTTGAAGTATCCTTTTAATATCTTCATTTCATGAACCCTACCTTTTTATATCCTTTTTACACCACCATTCAAAAAAAAAAATAATTATCAACTCTGTCTTTTATATTTTTGACCCTCTCGATTTTTTTAGCAACGATTGTGGTAAACGACTGCGGTGGAGCTACACGATAACCAAAAAAAAAAAAAGGCGACCAGTTTTTTCAGCCTATTGCAATCGAAGATTAGCTCGCCGCAAAGAAGGATGCGATCACAGACGATGTGAGCAATAGAGCAAATTTGGGGGTTGTATCTTTCTTTGACTTTGTTTATTCCAAATTTTGCATTCTTGCATTTTTTAACATTGATGATTTTATCATCGCATCCTCTTTAGTTGGCACAATCATTAAATATTGATTACTCTAGTTAGTCACCCCATTTTGTCCGTACTAATGATGATTTCAATGATGAACGTATGTCTCTATTTCTCATCGCATGTACTAGAATCAACTTAATATCAGGACAGTCAATTCTTGAAATATTTCTAGAAGTTAGTGGTCCACCAGCTTTCTTTCAAAATGATTTTTACGAAACTTCCTAAGAGCATCGCATGAATTTTTTAGTCTATCAGCAATGAGGACATTTCTGCGTTTAAATTTAGGGGTGCCAGTATTTATTTTCAACCTTTCTACTTTTAGACATTCAAAAAAAAAAACAATCATAACATTGAGATCGGATCCTACTCGTAGTTGGATATCTGCATGACACCGGTGGGGGCAAGCCAAAACGAAGGTAGGAATCATGATCAACATATAAATCAAGTGATCGCAACTCCGCTGCCAAATGGGCATGAGTTTAGATTGAGAAAGAGCGTCTTGCTCATAGTTGGATGTTCGCATGACACCCGTGGGGGCAAACCAAAACGAAGGCAAGACACTTGGATCAGTGCAAGATCACAAAAAAAATATCTAAACCAGGCAAGGATAAAAATCATTTAGAAACACCTCAGTTGAAAAAAGTTTTGAAATAAATCATGCGATGTCCTGGAAACAAGTAAAGTCTTTTTGAAAGTTAAACTTGTGGTCCCTAAGTTTTAGAAATATTTTAAGAAGAGACTAGGATAGAAATTAAGAATATCTTGGTACATAAAATTTGAATAAGGCACCTCGAGAAATCCAGGTAAGGAAAAGGCAGCTGACTCTCTAAAGAAAATCTCTAGTTTATGCTTGAGGACAAGCATTGTTTTAAATTTTGGGGTGTGATAACGGGCAGAAATGCCCGTTATTACAGCGCAAAGATATAAAACAATGTGAAAATGCGACGGTAAAAATATGCAAAATCGTGTCCAAATGCATTAAAATGAGAATATTGCGATCGCATGCGCCCATCACATTAAAGCAGCTAATTTACTTATTTTGTGCAGGAAAATGCGTTGGCGCAAAAGAGATTGTGATCCAAGGAATTCGGCGTCCACGCGCATTGAAAGATTACGACCGCAAAGCCATGCGATCGTATGCACTCGTGATAATTTTCTCAAGAAGGTGGCCACATAAAGACGATGCAGCAAGGTGAAAGTATAATAAATCATGATGGGATGGAAAGCTGATGACGGTTGAATCCGAATTTAGTTGACAAGCCGTTAACGACACATTGTAGCAAGTACATTCAACTTTTCGGTGACCATTAATCGGCGCATCAGATAGAAGATTTAATGACCGCCCATCATTGCAATCATTTGAGAGAAAAGCTCTTCACCTGAAACTCTATAAATACCGAAGGCCACCACCGTTAAACAAGTTCGAGTTCAACACAGTTCGCCATATACATAAAAGATAGATCATATACAAATAGATAGCCGTTAGTCTGTAATTCTTATACTTAGGAGGTGGAGGCGAGTGAAGAGAAGAAGACGCCGAGAGATCATTCCTGGTTAGATCGAAAGACTGTCGGGAAGCGCTGTAAAAGGAGAGAGGGCTGATACTTGCGAAAGCAAGGATAATCTCCTGGACAGAGTATAGTAAAAAGACAGTGTAAAAGCCTCAAGAAGCAAGACATTGCTATCGTGCTTCTTATCTCTACTTTCCATTGTTGTTTTTGTATTTTAACTTTATTTATAAAATGGAATTCTCATCTCAAAATCTGTTCAATCTCTTTACATTTCGCATGAGTAGCTAAATTTTCGAATGGGTTGAGAAGTACTTAGCTAGCATGACCTAAGATCTTCACTTTATGTGATCATCTTGTCTTATGTATACATCCTTCACCCTTTAGAGATACTTAAGAAAGTAGTCTAAAAAAAGAATCTAGACTTGAAAGAATCGAGTTAGAATCTAGGCTTGAGAGAGTTAGATTAGAACTGCATAAGCAAGAGATAGAAACTTAGAGATAAGTTCTATTTGCTATTATGCATCGCATGCACCCTAGAAATAGGATATGATAGTATGCGGTCACCTTGTGTATGTGTGCATCATTCATCATTGCATAGACAAGAATAGAGGCTTAGACATAAGTCCTAACGACATTATCGTATACATCGTATGCGTTCTAGAAATAGGAACTATGACATTTGCATTGAGAGATGGCATGTTGTTGTGTATGTATAGCATGATCGCATAACTTGAATGCAATCTTAGAAAGTGTTTACTAAATCCCTTCTCAACCCGTTCCCCGCATACTCATTGTCACTTTCGCTGTCATCAACTCTTTACTCAATTTCGTCGCATAGAATTTATACTTAAACAAAACACCAACCAAACTTATTTGTTTTTGCCATCGTAAAGGAATAAAAAATTTACTAATACATAGTATCTTAGTAGTTCCTGTGTTCGACCCTGGACTTACTAGGAAACCTAGTAATATTTATACTTGGGTTTTACTAGGAAAACTTGCGTTGCATAAATAATCATCACAATTACACACCATTATTTCATTGCATTCACTACGCATCAACTATCTTAGCCAAACATCCCCACACCCTCAGATAATTGGGATTAGATACATACCCTCTCCAAAGTTCATAAGGTGTCTTTTTTATAAGGTACCCTGTTAAGAATGAAACAGGCAGAAAACACAGCTTCCCCCTACATGTTACCATACAGTCTGAACTTAACAACATAGCATTATCATTTCCTTAAGAGTTCTATTTTTACATTCTGCTATACCATTTTGTTGCGGTGAATAAGATGTTGTAAATTCATGAACATTTGATTCACAAATTTTTTTTAAGAGAATTATCACTGTATTTACCACCTCTATCTGACCTTAACTTTTTAATCTTCTTATCTAATTGATTTTCTACTTCGGCTTTTATATTTCAAAAACATACTACCAGCTTCATCTTTTTTTTTTAAAAGATGGATTTTAGCATATCTAGAGAAATCATCAAAAGATATGTAGTAATTTTTCTCACCTCTACTTGTGGTGCTTTTGAAATAAGCTAAATCAAAATGAATCAATTCAATCAATTCTAGACTTCTATAAGTGACAAGTTCAAAAGGTTTCTTGATAAACTTTTCTTCCACACTAATAGATCGTTTTCTAATTTCACGTGTTTTAGATGCATTGATCAGTTTTGATTTTTTAAGTTTCTTAACCGATGCAATATTTACATGACTTAATCTACCATGCCACATATCAAGAGATTCAACTATGTAAGCGGAATTAGAAGTACTTACATTATCATATTCTGTAACAAAAATAGTGATCAAGATAAAAAGACCATCAGCTAGATACCTCTTACCAAAAAAGTCTCCATTTTGGTAAGGATTACCTTGCCAGCTTCTAATACAATTCTAAGCGCAGCCTGGTTCAATAGACTTCCAGACGCTAGGTTCCTACGTAAGAAAGGTACAAAGAACATATTACTTAAGGAAAAAGTTTTTCCAAAGATTAATTTTAAAAGAATCTTCCCTTTTCCAAGTACTCTTGTTGTGTCAGAGTTATCCCATGAATACACATTATCCGTCAGTGGAGTCCTAGTAGTCTTGTAAGAGCTCTCGGTTTGAGCAAAAGTTTCTTAAAGCTCTAGTATCAAGAATCCAATCTAATTTGTTTTCCACCAGATTGGCTTCCACAACAGCAGTTATTATGTCATCTTGTTCAGCAAGATTAGCTTGTGGGGTGGATTCCTGATCTAGTCTTCATTTCCTTTGATTATGTTGTTAGGATTTGTGCCCAGGCTTCCAACAGACATAGCAAATTAATTTCTTCTTTTCAATCTTCCCATCAGTAGGTTTGTGATGTCCTTTCCTTTGAGAGGAATTATTCTTACCAAGTTGATTGTTTTGATTTTTGAACTTGTTTTTATTAACAAAGGAAAATTCAACCAAGTTAGCACCAACTGAATTCAGTTTTTTAGAAATTATCTTATCTTTTAACCTGTTGGCTTCTTCCGTACGTATGTGACTGATCAACTTCTAGAGTGTCAATCCTTTTTTCTTGTGTTTCAGATGGTTTTGATATTCACTCCAAGATGGGAGAAACTTTTCGTGCAGCACTTTGCTTGGAGTATTTCGCACATCCTCATCTTTTCAGAACGTTTGCTAATTGCCTTAGCTGATTTTTGGAATAGATTGAACATGGGGTCTATCAGGTCTTTCTGGTATATATCAAGATCAATCTCGAAGTGTTACCTCGATTGGTTAGAAATAGCGATAGGTTCAAAAAGGATTGAAGAAGCAACAGAAAGAAAATAGTCACAAATAATAGATCATAACACACACGTGGTGAAAGACGTGGTGAAAGAGTTATTCTTTCACCACCATCATACTTTAGAGTTATCTCTAGAATACCTTGGTATTTATACCTTTAAGGCATTTCTTAATTCTCCAATGTGGATTCTTTTAACTCTTGCTATGGGCCTAAGCCCAAGAGTCATTTCCAATATGAATGGACCTAAGCCCAAGAGACATTTCCAATATAAATTGGGTTTCAAATTTTGCATCTCTAGCACGTGTCCTTGTCGATTAAAGTAATTTTATGTGATTTTAATTAAGGTGTATTTAAAAATCTATCTAAATAAATTAAAGGGTAATAACATCTCATTTTCATGGTTGGGGGTGGCTTGGATCTTTGCAAATTCATAATAATTATTTTTAAAAATTCATTTTTTCATTTTTACAAAAGAATAATTATTTTGTATTATGAACATTATAATAAAAAATAGATGCACATTGCTTAGTGTCCCAAAAGCCATGTATCACCCTTTATGTTATCCATGTACCTGGTAATTATTCATGCTTGATGTCCATGTAAGTCCACATCCTACCTGCCACTTTGCCTATAAACAGTGGCATTTGGTGGATCTTAAAATTACATACACATTGGACAAATTCTTTACAAATTAGAGAAATTTGAGAATATTCTCATTTTGTTTTATTTTATTTATTTATATATTATGTTTTAGTTATTTTAATATTATATTATATTTTGTTACCATCCGTGTTCCCGTTGTGCTTCTCAAATTCACATCACATTATTAGCACGAGCTCATGTCATTTTCTCCACTAAAGGTAGGTCCTAAAGTTCTGCCATGACAAATCTCACAAAATTAGAATTTTTACCCCTTGATATTAACGGCAATAATTATTTGTCATGGATATTTGATGTCGAAATCCACTTGAATGCTATAAATCTTGGGGAGACTATTAAATAAGGAAATATAACATCCAGTCAGGACAAAGCAAAAGCTATGATTTTCCTTCGTCATCATATCCATGGGGGACTGAAAATTGAGTATCTTACAATAAAAGATTCATGTATCTTGTGGAAAAATTTAAAAAGAGAGGTATGATCATAAAAAAAAAAAGTTAGTCTTCCTAAAGCTTGTTATGAGTGGATGCACTTGAGACTACAACATTTCAAATCAGTAAGTGATTACAACTCCGCATTATTTAAAATTAGTTCAAAATTGTTATTATGCAGAGAGAAAATTACTGATTCTGATATGTTAAAGAAGAAATTTTCTACATTTCATGTCTCGAATATGCTACTGCAGCAGCAATATTGAGAGAAAGGTTTTAAACAGTATTCTGAATTAATTTTATGCCTTCTCGTGGCCGAACAAAATAACGAGTTATTGATGAAAAATAATGAATCTTGACCAACCGGAACAATACCATTCTCTGAAGTGAATGTTGTGAATTTTAATAATAATTATGGTTGAGATTGTGACCGTGGCAGAGGAAGAAATAATTATTATTTTCGTGGTGGTCGTTTTAATCATTCAAATTTCAAAAGAACAACAAAAAATGATGATCACAAAGGAAAAAATTCACAAAATAAAAGTTCAAAGAATGTTGAAAATAAATGCTTCCGATGCAGAATGTCTGGACATTGGTCACGTACCCGTCGTACGTCAAAACACTTAGTTAGCCTCTATCAAGCCTCCCTGAAGAAAAATGAGAAAAATGTGGAAGCAAATTTTGCATACCAGGATAATGACATATTTGACCCATCCAACAAGACAAATTTGGATGTGGGGGACTTCTTTGAATATCCTGAAGAGAAGATTGGCACAGTTGTTGGCACATCAAGTGTTTTTTTTTTATTTTGAGAATATCTAGACTTAATATTATTGTTTTCTTTTATTTATCTTTATGTTTTTTCTAGTGATTTTTGTATATTTTAAGTGTTGTTTTTCTTATTGTAATTATTTATTTTAATGAAGAAATATGGATCATTTTCATATGTTTGGTGTTTCAAAAATGAGCAAAGAAGATCTACGTCTGGCAGACAGTGCAACTACACACACAATACTTACAAATAAAAAATATTTTTCCAAATTAACAATGTTGAAGCAAAAGTAAATAGAATATCAAGTTTTGGAAGGCAAATATTATTTTTCCTATAGGAACAAAATCTACAATTGACAATACATTGTGCTCTAGTCAATCAAAGAGAAATCTTCTAAGTTTTAAAGATATACATTGCAATGATTATCATATTGAGACTAATAGAATAATGTGAAATATTTATATCCACTGTCTCAAATGAAAAACATATATTGGAAGAATTGCCTACTTTATCTTCTGGATTGTATTATACTCATATACGACTAATTGAAACATATGCAACAATGAACCTGAAGTTCATGAATCTAGACATATTTACAATTTGGCATGACCGATTGGGTCATCTAAGATCTATAATTATGAGAAGAATTATTGAGAATTCGAATGGACATCCATTGAAGAGACAAAAGATTCTTCAATCTAATGAATTATCATGTGATGCTTACTCTCAAGGAAAATTGAGAATTAGACCATCACTAGCTATGGGGACTGAATCATCTGCATTTTTAGAACGAATTTATAGTGATATATGTAGACCCATTAACTCACCACGTGGACCATTTAGATATTTATGGTATTAATAGATGCATCTAGTAGATGGTCACACATGTGCTTATTATTAAATCGAAATCTTGCATTTACAAGATTACTTGCTCAGATAATTAAGTTAAGAGCATAATTTCCTGATTATACAATTAAGACCATTCGTCTTGATAATGCTGATGAATTTACATCCCAAGTTTTTGATAATTGTTGTATGTCAATTGGGATAAGTGTTGAACATCTTATAGCTCATGTTCATACACAAAATGGTTTAGCATAATCATTTATAAACGTTTGCAATTAATTGCAAGACCATTACTTATGAGAGCCAAGCTTTCTTCATTTGTATGGAGACATGCTATTTTACATGCAACATCACTTGTACACATTAGGCCAGTAGCTTATCATAAATACTCACCATTACAATTAGGTTATGGTTATGAGTCAAATATTTCCATCTGAAAATTTTTGGGTGTGCAGTATATGTTCCAATTGTTCCACCATAATGCACTAAGATGGGTCCTCAAAAAAGGTTAGGAATATATGTTGGATATGATTCCCCATGAATTATTAAATATCTTGAGCCTCTGACGGGTGATGTATTTACTGCATGATTTGCTGATTGTCATTTTAATGAGACAAATTTCCAACATTATAGGGAGGAATTAAGAAGTTGGAAAAAAAATTACATGGAATGTATCGTTATTGTCTCATTTAGATCCCCGTACAGATTAATGTGAACTTGAAGTTCAGAAAATAATTTATTTACAAAATATAGCAAATCAATTACCAGACGCATTTATAGATGCAAAGAGAGTAACTAAGTCACATATACCAGCTGCAAATGTCACATAAAAAATTGATATCCTAACACAATAAGTTGTCACTAATGAGTCTGGACAATGCAAGAAGCGTGGTAGACCAGTGGGTTCCAAAGATAAAAATACTCGAAAACGAAAAGTAATTAATAGTAAAAAAAAATTGGTTGAGGATGTAAAAACCTAGAAAAAATCCTTAACATGACTAGTGAGGAAGGTGAAATATCTAAAGATAATAATGAAATTTCAATAACCTATGTCATGATAGGAAAAAGATGGAATCGAACTAATGTAATTATTGACAACATTTTTACGTATAATGTTGCTCTTCATATTATATCTAAAAATGAAGATCCTGAACCAAAATCTGTTGAAGAATGTCGACATAGAAAAGATTGGCTTTAGTGGAAAGAAACAATCGAGGCAGAGTTAAACTCACTTTCAAAACATGAGGTTTTTGGACAAGTAGTCCGAACAACGAAATGTGTTAAATCTGTGGGAAACAAATGAGTATTTGTGAGGAAAAGAAATGAAAATAATGAGGTCATAAGATATAAAGTAAGAGTAGTTGCACAAGGTTTTTCACAAAGACCTGGTATTGATTTTGAGGAGACGTGTTCTCCAGTGGTAGATGTAATTACATTAAGATATTTAATTGACGTGACTGTGTATAAAAGTCTGAATTTGCATCTTATGGATGTAGTCACAACATATTATATGGATCTCTTGATAATGATATTTATATGAGAATCCTAGAAGGATTTAAGATACCTGAAACATATATATCAAATTTTCGAGAATGGTATTCAATAAAGTTACAAAGATCACTATATGGATTGAAACAATCAGGACGGATGTGATACAATCGCCTGAATGGATATTTATTAAAAGAAGGATATCAAAATAATCCAATATGTCCATGTGTTTTTATAAAGAAATCACAATTAGGATTTGCTATTATAACTGTATGTGTTGATGACTTGAATATAATTGGAACTCCTGAAAAGCTTTCAAAGGCAATAGGATATCTTAAGAAAGAATTTGAGATGAAAGATCTTGAAAAAATAAAATTTTGCCTTAGTTTGCAAATTGAGCATTTAGCAGATGGAATATTTATTCATCAGTCAACTTATACAGGAAAAATTTTGAAAAGATTTTATATGAACAAAGCACATCCATTAAATATTCCAATGGAAGTCCGTTCATTGGATATAAAGAAAGATATATTTTGACCTCGAGAAGATAATGAAGAACTTATTGGTCTTGAAGTATCATATCTTAGTGTTATTAGTGCTCTTATGTATCTTGCTAATAATACAAGACCAAATATTGCATTTTCAGTAAATCTATTAGCTAGATATAGTTCTTCTCCTACAAAAAGATATTGGAACGAAATTAAGTGTATACTCTATTATCTCCGAGGAACAATCGATATGAGTTTGTTTTATTCAAATAAATCAAATTTTCATCTAGTTGGTTATGTATATTCTAAATATTTATTTGATCTACATAAAGCTAGATCTCAAACAAGTTATCTGTTCACATGTGGAGAAACTGCTATATCATGGTGATCGGTGAAACAGACTATAACGGCCACTTCCTCAAATCATGCTGAAATTCTTGCAATTCACGAGGCTAGTCAAGAGTGTATATGACTAAGATCAATGAATTAGCACATTCGTGAAACGTGTGACTTGTCTTCTAAATAAAAATCTTCCAACAATATTTGCATAGCCTAAATCAAATGAGGATATATTAAAGGAGATAGAACAAAACATATTTTATCGAAACTTTTCTACAATCGTGATCTTGAAGAAAAAGACGACATCACTGTACAACAAATTTATTCGAAGGATAACCTGGCAGATTTATTCACAAAGGCATTACCAACCGTAACTTTTGAAAAATTGGTGCACAACATTGGTGTGCGACGACTCAGAGATCTTAAGTAAATTTTCATGAGGAGGAGTAAATATATTGTATTCTTTTAAAAGTATGTATTATATGAAATATGTACTCTTTTTCCTTCATTAGGGTTTTCTTTCCCATTAGGTTTTTCCTGGTAAGGTTTTAACGAGACATATTTTATATATATATATATATATATATATATATGAGTATCTAAGGGGGAGTATTATGAATATTATAATAAAAATATATGTTCATTGGTTAGTGTCCTAAAAGTCATGTCATCCTTTATGTTGTCCATGTGCCTTATAATTATTCATGTTTGGTGTCTATGTAAGTCCATATTCTATTTGTTACTTTACCTACAAATAGTGGTATTTGATGGATCTTAAAATTACACACATTGGCTAAATTCCATACAAAATGGAGAAATTTGAGAAATTTGAGAATTTCCTCATTTCTTATTTTATTATTTATTTATATTTTATTTATTTAATATTATATTATATTATATTACCATCCGTGTTCCCATTGTACTCCTCAAATTCACGCCATTTTGCTATTTCATCAAATAAATCTTAAAATTTACCATTTCTCTTCCCAAGGTCAACGACGACCCATTAGTATGTGACTTCAGTTTTAACCAACCAATTACACATTTGTATTATTGCCAAAGTGTGCCCAACAATTCACATGAAACCAACTTTGAGTTTCCCATGTTTTTCTCTCTTAATTAAAGGTTGTTTTCCCCACATATGTTTATACATGCATCAGGCACCAGATACATTGTAACCACAGCATCCTAATATAATTGAGTTTTCAAAAAGAAAATTTTAATTTCATGACTTTGAAGTTTCTTAACCTGCTCAAAAACTTTCTCATCTCCAAATAGTCACGATTCAAAGTTCAAATGGATTAAGCTGAAAGGGTTTTAGTTTCTTGAGACTTTTCTCAGGTGGATACTGTAGATGACTTTGTTTGGTATGCATAATTCAACATTAAATAACATTTACTATTACTCGAAAGTTCAAATTTACTTCAAGAAAAGAAAAATTCTGGGCTTAGACAGCGAAAGACATCTATAAGTGGGTGATAAGACAATCATAGATGTCTATTGTGGTCTATGACGGATAGATGATGACATTTTACTATATATATAAATAAGTTGGTTTATTTTTCTTTATTTAAAAATAATCCTATATGTAATATATATGTAGAATTAAATTATATAATATATAATAAAAAAGAAAGGTGTGAAAAGTTATTTAAAATTAAATTTTCAATTTTGAAAAATCAAATGTGACAACAAAATTTCAAAAATTCCAAATCTTAGAAAATCAATCGAAATTGAGATGATCAACAGAGAAACCATCCATTATAATTAGCATTTAATGAAAATACACAATTGTTGACATAATATAAAGTTTTGGGAAAATATCAATTTATACTTCTAGACTTTGGGGCTATGTCAATTTAAATCCTAAACTAATGATTGTATCAATTTAAATCCTAAACTTTGGAGGTATCGATTTGAACCTTGAATTTTGAGAATTGTATCAATTTAAACCTTAAACATTCATAAGTTTAAACCATAAACTTTTATAAATATATCAATTAAAACCTTGAATATTTTTAATATAATGGTGAACTGATATAATTATGAAACTTCAGGGTTTGAATCGATACACTTTTGTTTAAGTTATACAATCATTAATTTGAGGTTTAAATTAATATCTCTAAAAGTTCAGGATTAAAATTAATACAATTATTAATTTAAAATTTAGATTGATACAATTATTAATTTAAGAATTAAATTGATGACTCCCAAAATGCTGAGATATAAATTGATATTTGTCATAAATTTTATTACATAAAATATAAGTACGTTGCTCCAAACATTTGAGGTTAACAATGAAATAAATTTATAATCGAATTTGGAGAATGCAAAAAACAGTAGTTTTGGTAAAAATGGACATTTGTAAAATTTTGTGTACAAAAGTTAAAAAGACAAGGTCAACGAGATCAGCCACCGACGGCCCATTAGTATGTGACTAATAGTTTTAACAGCGAGCCAATCTTTGCTTTGACTAAACAACTGCATCACATGATGAAAATATTCGAATACTCGGATTTATTTTAGAAATTTCTCAAACCATGTAACAACAAGACGTGAATACCCAAACTAAGTCCAGCATAGAAAACAAGAACCAACACCCAGAAAAGTAGTAGTCTTATTACAAAAACGCCTAAAACAAAATTACAAATCTTAGAAATACATACAAATCCAATTAGTAGATGGTAATTAATTTTTACCAGTTTCGTGAGATTAGAGGTTTAATTTGATTTCAGAAAAAAAGCTTCAAGGCGAAGCTAGAATCATTCAACTAAATAAGTGGTAAGAAATAATTGTTTTCCCATTAAAAATGATATTATCGTTAACATGGACGTATCCACCCTCTTCAAGCAGTCCCAAGGTTGGCATTCAATTACAGGAATTGTACATGGATATTGAATCTCTGGAACTCTAAAGTTGTCCAATGAAATTGAATAGCCTGAGATGAATCTCTTTTGAGGGTGGACTTAACTATCATGAAAGCTTCACTGCAGAAAGCTTCCTTAGTTTCCTATCATGATTCAGCATTGTACTTACACTCTCCACCACTAGAACGATCTGTATGAAAACAAGAAGTTTTTTAAGTTTAATAAGTGTAGTGAGAAGATTTGAACATCTGACCTTTTCATATTAGGATCTAAGTCTAATAGTAATATTAAATTAATATTAGGACCTATGCCCCATTGCAATATGCAATAATGTTTGAGAAAGCTTTAGAACATGCTATAATAATAATGATAATATTTCAGCAAGTGAAACGTGGAGAATCATATTAGTGATTGTGATATCGAGTGCAAATTATATTTTCAAGAAGAAAAAGACCAACCTGGAAGCAAGCATAAGCCATAGCATTGGCAAAGTAGAAATTTGCATTGCCAGTCCCCTGAAATTTTGTCAAGTCGTTTGGTTTAAAAGAGTTTAGGTCTTTTGTTTTTCTATTTACATTAGTGTGCAAAGAAGGCATACCCTCCATATCCAAAGGTTGTGCATCACAGGGCTCAGCAGGGAAATCCCAATAGACCCGCAGAAAAGGAAGAATGAAAACTCCAAATCTGTTTATTTACCATTGGAACATAAAGGGATCAAGATTGAGTGAAGATTCACATGAGGTTGAAAATGCAGCAACCAGCACCAAACAAGTACGTACCAACTAATTCGTCTACAAACAATCCCATAAAACTTAAGTACAAAGCTGAGTCTCCCACCTAAAGGAAGTCAAAAGGACAAGACAAGGTTAATTATTCAACTCACAGCTTAATGTAGAGAAGCGTATGATAACTATTAATGATAAATAAAGTTGAGACAATACCGAAGGGTAAGACTTCAACATGGCAGAAATAGAAAGAAGCACAAAAGCCAGAAACAAAGGTCGATTGTGGAGCCGTATGGACAATGGCAATATCATAAACAAAATATTGATATGGAACACTATTAAATAAAAGTCCCTGAAGAACTCAAACACTTCTGCAAAAAGGTACCTGTAAAAAGCATTCAAAAAGATCAGTTAATAGTCAGTCATGTACACTACTTTATGATGGAATTGATTTTGTAACAAACATCTAACATTTTATTCGACTCACCATAGAACCCCAATATTTGGGGACAAATCTTGCACAGTGAGAATAAAGCCATATGTGCTGCAAAAACCAGCCATACATTCAATAGCTGAGTAAGAAATATGCCGGAAATTCAGAAAGGCACTTCAAGCTCATGTACTGGATGAAATAGGGATATATTCATTTTGGTATATACATGGCAATAACTAATAAAGATAAGACTAGTGTACTGGATGAAATAGGGATATATTCATTTTGGTATAAGAAATGCAAAGCATAAACAGGTAGATTAATAAAGATATGACAGAAAATTCTAAATTGAAAAAATTCATACCTTCTAAACATCTCGGAGAGCCCACCAAACTGTTTCAGAGATACACCACAGAGAAGCAGCAGATAAACAGAAAATAAAGAAACCCATAATAAGAAATACATGACTGGTCTCACTGAGAAACAATTTGGTACTTCAGGTTGATTGATCACTTCCGCTTGCTGACTACAGCTATCACTTGAAGGTCCTTCAACGACTCTACAACTCCTTTCAAAGAACATTTTCCTAGGAGGAGCATCTAAGCCATTACCTAGTAAAAGGACTACCTGGGGGCAAGGAGACCATGACAGCTATATTAGAAGAATCCATGAGCATGCACATTACATATTGGCTTACAAACACCTAAGACAGAACAATCATACCGGAATTATCAAAATTATAGGATAAAGAGATAGATGAGTTGCCATGACAAATCCAAAAGCAACCAACGGAACTTGTCCTGTACCACATGAGATGCATCTTATCAAATCTATGGTTCAAGATAACAAAATCATAACAAATATAAAAGTTACATTTTCAGTCACAAAAACATGCAATTCGTGGCAATAGTGATATAGTGTATTTTTTGCTGCTGCTTCAATATGAACAATTGCACCATTGAAGCATAGGTGAAATTCACGTGTATGACTCGTCTAGAAATTATGCTTTTTTAAAAGGCGGAAGAGAAAACATTGTTATTACAAAGCAAAGATTGCTAACTTCTTGCCTTTAGATGCTCCATATAGAGTAAGCACGATGGCTAGATTTTCGATTGGAGATGTGGACAAACCCACACATGCAACTATTGTGAAAGGATTCCACAAGTACACAAGAGAAGCAATATCTCCAGCTGGGAAGATCTCTGTTATCATTAAAAAGAATGACATTACTCATAAGAAAATAAAAGAAAGGAATGTAACAAAAATGCAAGTATGTTGATATCAGATCTGAAGGCAGTTCTCATATGAATGACTATGCATAAAACTATATAAGACAAACCAGATCTATACTGGCGTCGTCCAGAAAACTGAGCTTCCCCTTTTGTAATTTCATTAATGAAATTTCTGTTTCCCCATTAAATATATATATTATTACTATTACTACATCAATCAAAAGGCCATGTTTTCATGTGTCTCCCAAACTTCTCCCTTTGTAACTTGTAAGAATGGGATCCATTTCTGAATTTCAGTATTTCCATATTGTCCAAACAAGTGAATCCCATGTCCTCATTGCCAAGCTCCATCAGTTTGTAAGAATCTACAGTAATCACATAGGTCGAGCAATTATAACTAGATAGTGAAACTGCACTTCCATCAGTTACACCAATCTCTTATGTATAACGGTTTACAATTCTAAAGACCACTAACCACATCCATTTGGAGCTCAACTGGGCAACTATTCAAGGTTTAATACATCTGATCAGCAATATGCTGAGTTGCTGGTTACTGTACCATACTTCAACAAGTCAAAGGAAACGTACATCTAAAAGGCATCAGATTGCATCTTAAACTTCTTTTGTTGATGTAGATTTAAGGTCCTTGTTCTTTAAGAAATTATCGAACACGAATAGAACAATGAAAATCAGGCCAATATCTTGTAATGAATTTTTTCGGTGATAATTGTAAAGCCAGAAACAAGTTTTAAAAGAGAGTATAAGCATTGTAACAGAATTACAGAGTGAACTGAAGACCAATCAATTCAAAATAGCTTCAGCGTGAGAACCCAACCATATTATGGAAATGCCAAGTGACAATTATTTACAGTAATTACCGTGAAGTAATTTTATTTTTTTTTTTATAACCGTGAAGTAATTTTATAATTACTTTAATTTCAAATAGATTTTTCCTTTAATTCAACACAACAACTTTCATAAGAAAAAAGATGAAACAATACAAGGACATACAAAAAAACCAAGTCCACAAAAACCCCGTTAAAGAAATTGGCTCAAACTCAAAATAAGTAAACTGTCGCCTAAAGAATATAAAACAATTATCAAGATATATGTTCTTGGATAAGGAATTGATAATCATTTATTTTCAAGGCCCTCAAGGAATCATAAATTTTAGGAAATATATTCCAAATAGAATTAAATTTAAAATTCACGCCATTGCATTTAGATCCTTGACCTGAGGTTACCCTGTTCAACATTAAAAAAATATATAGAGATCTATTGACAAATGAAAGCATATTTAAAAAATAACCGAATTTTTTAATTGAAAAGTTCTGACTTGTGGGATTGATGATCATATCTGATAAGTGATAACTCATCTCTGGCACTAATCATATGCAGTTCAGTCATAACTAGAATAAAAACTGGCACTCATTTACTGTTCATGATATGCATAATTGTCAATCACATGACAAGTACCTGAGCTTTTTGATAAGTTAACTTTTAGTAGTTTCAAACTCTGATAGTATGCCCTCTGAAGATTCTGACCAATTCCACGAATAAGCAATGCACTCAAAACATCTGCAATCACAAGCGCAAAACTATCCAACAATACATTTATATTAACAGCCTGAATAAATAACAGAAATATCTTAATTAAATGAACACATCTTCACTAAAATTCATTCACATTCAAATGTTTGATAACAAACTCTTGAGTGGATAAATCAATCCTAGTCACAAATAAAATAAACGCAAAATTCACCTGTATAAAAGATGGTCCGGTTGCCCTTCAACTCTGCATCATCATTAAACAATCATTATAGAGTATCAGAAATCACACCAAAATCAGGCATTATAGTCTGTGCACTACCAAGCTTAACTGCCCAGTAATCAAGAAATCCTTAAGTTACACAATTCACGGCTTGAAATTCTTTATTAAGTACTCAGTAATCACAACTATAGAAAGAAATCAAACAGAAATCTGAAATTCAATTATATGCTTCAGGTCTTAGCCATTACAAACACAAAACAGAGACACCTTCAATTATATCCCATTTCTTTTGGAGGTTGATTCCTACCTTTTGACAGTCAGTGGTCCTAGAAGAGACAGTAACAGAGGAGAGCCATGATACATAGATCCTGCTCAAACAAAGAGGCACACGCCATTCTCACTATCAGAGATAACCAGATACAATCAGCCATCTTCAGAAGCAAACATTTGAATCGAATACCAAAAGGAAAACAAGAAAACCTGTATACGGAGACATTGACGACTGTTTCAACCAGTAACCCTCAGCCACTGCAAGATATTAATAAGAAGCAAAAGTCATGAGCATAAATTAAGTTAGAATCAAGCATAGCTACAATTTCAAGATAAAATAGAGAGTAAAGTACATCGATGAATGCTTGTTAGAGGTGTGGAGACTTCGGGTCGAGAGGATAGATTCAGATTGGGAAAATATATCAAAACAAGCCTGAAAATCACTGACAACATCATCCATATCCAAAATTTTCCTTTCCTTTTCTTCATTTTCTCTTCAAGTTGTTCCTTCGCCTTCATTTCCGACGATGAAGATCAGAAAGAAATCGACGATGGTGAGATTAGCTGCCGCAGGGGGTGAGGATTGAAAACCTTGCGACAACGGGCGATCGCCGATCGGGGCTTCGGCTGCCGGCTGCAGGTTGTATCCTTTTAATTGGGCCGGCCGAGCGAAGCCCAATTGTTTGTTCTGAGTCTTTTCGGCCCAATTGCAATTGTTAAGGACATGGAATCAGTTTTTTTTTCCCTTCCTTTGACTTGAACATCATTTGAAATCTTTTTCATTATTATATATTTGATCATAATCTTAATTCTTTTTTTATTATTATTTAAACATCATCTGAATTCTTAAGTTTGTTATTACCACCCATTTCTTAGGCATAAATTAGTAAATTGATAAACTCTTATCAACCATAAAAATCGATCAATGATACTCATATCAATAGATAGGATCACTAATACTCTATTATAGGTATCGATCAATGATACTCATATCAATAGAGTGCATCACTAATATTCTATTATAGGTAGACTTTATTAGTGAAATTGTATCACCGATAAACTCTATGAGTGATTGGAATTTATTACTTATAGACATGATGATAACTAATGATAAATTTCAAATAACATATAGAAATTTGTCACTTACATAGATTGCGATCGTTGGTAGCCCTTTATTACTTATAAGCTTCAATCATAGATAGTTTAACTGCAATTTAGGATTTTGAGGTTCTTATGATTGCTTTGGAAAAAGAGATTGCATCAAACTAATTTGAATATTTTTTTTTTGGGAAAATAAAATTGGATAACCAAACTCAACTAAGTAAAAAACAAAAAACATATGTGAATATTTTAATCAATTAGATACATATATATATAAGTGATAGAATGGAAAACATCCAAACTATAATATTGAATAACCATGATAATATTCATAGTGAAAAAGAAAAGCATGTGAATATTTGCAAACGAATAATCAACAAATCGCTAGGAAAATCAAACATATTACTGACATGCATCTATCACTGATTCATTGATAAAAGTACATTACTATTGCTTAAGTGATATCTTTCTATCGTTGATAGAAATTAGTGATAGTTCTATCATCGATAGACTTAGTGATATAAAGAAATCTATCAGCGATAAAAGCATATTGCTGGTAATGATACATTTCTATCATTGATAGAAGTCAGTGATAATTTTATCATTGATAGAAATATCAGTAATGGAAGCATATCACTAGTATGTTTGAGTAATAAATTTCTATCACTTAAATTTTGGACTTAGCTTCATCGATGAAGAAAGAGACTACAACTTCGTCATTAAGTAAATTTAAAAACATAGCCTTAGATTGAATTAGGAGGTATATAATTTTGAGTGAGGAATTTGTAGAAAATAACAAGCAATATTTAAGTGGGATTTCATTAGGAAATTTGTGGAATTAAAGGCCCAATGACAAACTTATAATTAAGAATTGGTGGCATTTTTTAAATTAAATGAATCTTCTTCATTTTTAGGGCTCTAAAGTGCAAGCCATATGAAGAAGAAAAAAATAGGCAGTCGTTAGAGAGAAAGATATAAACCACTTTAGAGAGAGACTGCTGCAGAGAGAGAAAACGAGCCGATGTGAAGAGAGGGAGACGACGTGAGGTGTCTCTGATTCGCGATAGTTTCAAACGTAGATGGATCACCGGTCAGAGGCAAGTGTGCAGCATACGTGGGTTTCCGTCGTTAGGTGTTTGATTCAGCGAGTGGGTTGTTTCGGCATGGGTCTTCCAGTCTGTAGGTGAATTCACTGTTCGTGGTTTCCAATTGAGGGAGTTTTGTCTGGCGTGTGGGCTTCGATTTCAAGGGCTATTTACAGTAGGTTGATCTCGGTTTCAAACACGATATTGCCCGTGGATTTCTTGGTATCAGTGGGTGTTTTGATCGACGGTATAGTCAGGTATGGTAGTGTTTTGCTTAGCAATTAGTCTCGATAAAGAGGTGAATTAATCGTGGTTACCATCATAAATTACAGATTGTTGATATTTATTATTTTTCTGTAATTTGTAATCTCCATTGCTCTTAATAAAATTGATTCCAACTAGTTCTCAAAGTGGATGTAGACCAAATTAGTCGAATCGGTATATATCCTTGTGTTAGTTCTATTCTTTATTGCTTTTGATCTATCTGTTGATTGTGCATTTTGTTTGGGCATTCTGAGTTTGGTTTAAATTTCACAAGTGGTATCAAAGCTCCATTCTATCTAAAGAGGGTATGTGATAGTGTGTTGTTATATTTTTTGTTCAGGTTAATTTTTGTTTAGATAAATTTGACAGATGGTTTTGTTGTCTACAGGGTTCGAAATTGTTAAATTTGATGGGAAGGGTGATTTCGGGTTATGGAGGAAAAAGATTAGGGCTCTTTTGGTTCAACAAAAAGTAGCTAAAATTCTAAACGAAAAAGACCTTCCACCAACAATTACAGAAACTAAGAAAGGATATGAATGAAATAGCCGACAATAATATTGTATCTTTCAGATGGAGTGTTTAAGCTAGTAGATGAGGCTACTACTACAGTGGAATTATGAAAAAATTAGAAAATATTTATTTGACTAAGTCTCTACCAAATAAATTATATCTAAAAAAGATTTTTTTTTTTTGGATATAAGATGGACTTTAGTAAAGGCTTAGACGAGAAGTTGGATGAATTTCAAAAGATTATTGTTGATCTCAATAACATCGGTGAGAAGATGTCGGATAAAAATCAAGTTGTTACTCTTTTGAATTCATTGCCTGAATGGTATCAAGAGGTTAAGGCAGCTATTAAATATGGATGAGATTCGTTGTCCATGGATATAATGTTGGATTTCTTGAGAACTAGAAACCTCGAGATTAAAAAAGAATGCAAAGATGGAGATTTACTCATAGTTATAGGCAGAAGTGAGAAAAAGAATGGGGAAGGAAAAGAGACGAGATCCAGGTTAAAGTCAAAAGGGAAAGTCGGAAAGTGTTTCCTGTGTCATAAAGAATGACACGTTAAGAAAAATTTCCATTTGAATAAGAGCAAGGAAGCATCAGATAAAAAACATGTAGGGGAATTAAGTGCAGGGTCTTGATGGTGTCCAACAGGGATATTTAAGATGTTCGAATCATGGATTCAAGGTGCATGTTTCATATGACTCCTAATCGGGATTTTTTTATAGACTTTTAGAAAAATGATGGGGGAACAGTTTTGCTTGGTGATAATAGTGCATGTGATGTAAAAGGAACTGGGTCAGCTTGAATTGTAACACATGATGGTATGATCAAAGTACTTACAAATGTAAGGTATGTTCTAGAACTCAAACGAAATCTAATTCCTTTGGGTGAATTAAATAGACCAAGTTATTCCAATAAATCTGAGAAGGGAGTTCTGAAAGTTATTAAGGGTTCTTTGATTAAGCTGAAGGAGACCTTGAGGAATGGCCTTTATGTGTTGGAGGGTACTGCAGTTTCAAGTAGTGTTGTTGTTGCATCTGGCAAAGAGACAAATATTATTTATGTTATGGCATAAAAGACTAGCTCATGTGAGTGAAAGAGGTCTTCAAGCTCTTTCACAACAAGGCTTGCTTGGAGGAGTTAAAGACATTGAACTCTCATTTTATGAATAGTGCATAATGGGAAAGTCTACCCGAGTGAAGTTTGAGAAACAGAAGCATTCTACTAAAAGTATACTAGATTATGTTCATTAAGATTTGTGGGATCCTACTAAGGTACCTTCTATGGGAGGTTCGAGATACTTCATGTCAATTATGGATGACTTTTCAAGGAAAGTGTGGATGTATCCATTAAAACAAAAAGATGAGGCCTTTGGGAAATTCCTTAGATGGAAGAAGCAGGTTAGTAACCAAATAGGCAGGAAGGTAAAGTATCTGAGGACAGATAACGATTTAGAATTTGTGAATCACAAATTTGATAAGTTTTGCAAATCTGATGGAATTACAATGCATTTTACTGTTACGTACACTCCACAGCAGAATGGTTTAGCTGAGGGTTTAACAGAATAATTATGAAGCATACAAGATGTCTCTTGACAAATTTTTCATTATCCTTGAAGTTTGGGGAGGAAGCTGCCCAAACAGTCTATTATCCTCATTAATAGGAGTCTGTCTATTGTTTTAGGTTTAAAGACTCCTCAGAAGATGTAGACAGGAAAAGCTCCAAGATTGGATAATCTTATAGTGTTTGGGTGTTCAACTTATGCTTATGTTAAGGAAGGGAAGTTGAATAAAAGGGCATTGAAATGTATGTTTATTGGCTATCCTCAGGGTGTTAAAGGATATAAGCTTTGGTGCATAGAAAATGGTAGAAATAAATGTATCATTAGCAGAGATGTGACTTTTAATGAAATAGAGATGTCGTTTTGTGTCAGAGAGCAACAGAAATAGCAGATAGTTGATTAGGTTGAGGCAGAGGTTAGAGTTGATTCTAAAGCACGGATATCAGTTAGTTCAGGTGAATCTAGTGATCAGTCACCACTAGTTTCACAATCAGAACCTTCATAGTAGTCTAGTTCTAATGGTGGACACCCTCAACAATAGAGGACTTTGATTGATTAGGGAGCATTCGATGAAGAAAGTTCAAGTAGCAATGATCTACAGAACTATCAGCTTACATGTGACAGGCCTCAAAAGGTGAGATAGACTCCTACAAGGTATGGTTATGCTGATTTAGTTGTTTATGCTCTTACTTTTGCAACTAACAGTATTGAAGTAGAGCCTCTTACTTTTGAAGAGGTAATCGTATCTGATTTGAAGAAACAATGGAAAGATGTTATGAAAGCAGAGTTGTTCTCGTTGCAGAAGAATTAGACATGGTCATTGGTTCCGAGGCCTCCTAATAAAAAACTTATTAAATTAAAGTGGATTTATAAAATCAAGCCAAGTACGGAAGGTGAAAGTAAGCCTAGATATAAGGCTAGGTTGGTAGCCAAGGGCTATATTCGAAAGGAGAGAGTTGACTTTCATGAGATTTTCTCTCTAGTGGTGAGGCATTCGTCCATTCGATTAATTTTATCCGTTTTTGTTCACTTTCATATGTTTATTGATTACATGGACGTCATCACAACATTCCTTATCGAGAATTGGTGAAGGTGATCTACACGGCTCAACCTAAAGGCTATGAGGTGAAGGGAAAGGAAGACATGATTTGTCGTCTTCACTTGTCCATCTATGGATTGAAGCAATCATCGAGACAATGGTATATTAGGTTTGATACCTTCATTCTAAAGTAGGGGTTTCACAAGAGCTCATATGATGCTTGTGTGTACTGGAAACTAAAGGAACTCTTAAACAAGGGTATCCATGAGCGTGTTCGGATTTTTCTTATTTCATTATGACCGAATTACCACACACACATTCTAACAAACAGGTATACAATGTTACACTAATTAACTGCATGCTTTGATAAATAAAATACAAGAGATTGAGTATACGCACCAGTTGAAGACTCTCTTCACTTCGAACTCAACCCAGCAGAAGCAAACCTCTATGTTCTTTATCACCCAACAAACAGTCGGCTACCAGCAACACGATCGTCTACACGAATGGCAGCAAACGAACAAGCAAGAGTGGTCTTTATTGAATTTTGTAGATGAAGGAGCAAAGGGCTAATCGTGTAGAATGATAAGCAAGTGGGAGGGAAGGCTATCGTATAGCGGATGCTTATCGTTTAGAGAAAGTTACAGGATAGTGTAGGTTTTACTAAGCGATTGTCTAGTATTTAGTAAGCGATCGTTTAGAAAACTCAGCACGCTAAGTAATCGTTTAGAAAAGTTAAGCAATCATTTAGAGAATGCGTGCAATCGTTTAGACGCAAGGCGTGCGATCATTTAGGCGATAAGGCACTATCGTATAGGCTCTCAACTAAGCGATCGATACGTTTTCACACCTTGTCGAACTTTTTGCAAAATGAAAACCAATTTTCATTTTATTCTTCAGTTACAATAACCGAATACTGATTTTCCCACTAACGCACGATTGAGGAGAAGTTTTCGGCCAATTATCACATAATTAACCAATTAATAAATAAATGAATATAATCATATTATATTCTTAACCTATAGTTTGATATCATAAATATACTACAGTAATTTCTCCTCCACTTGATATAAATGATATTTATATCTAATTTCCTCCAAAATAATGTTAGTCAATTATATCATATATAATCGAACTCCCTCATGTCATTTTGAACATTTCAAACTAACCCAAAACTCTATTCTCGACTTTATCCAAGCTACCTAGAGGACCTTATGGACCTATGGCTCGAAGCTCCAACGGTACATGAATAGCTGACTAAACTCTTTAGCCACGAGATCCATCATCCGTTAATTACCAAGCATTCCACTAAAGACTAACAGCTAAACTATTCTTACCACAGATATATTTCTATGTCCATCAAATATAACCAATCATGAGTACGATGATACTTCATAGATGCTCGTAAGTACAGCTGGGCCAATTTACCGTTTTGCTGCTATAGTTACATCTCACTCCTTAAGTACTACTGATTCCTCTAATAAACAATACAACATAGTCCAACTATGTGTGAACACCTCTCGGGCCAAGAGAAGGTGTGTGGCGCCACAACATTCAAGCCCTGGAATCAGCCCTTAAGGGAGCTATCTATTTACTTGCCCCTACTTTAGGGAAGGAGTGAATTTCATCTTCTGTGGCTGAGTTCCCAACTCCCAAATCAAATGAATCTCCAAAATGGTAGGTTTGAATCGGAAACCTGGCCACTCACACCCATACAAATCAAAGAACCGTCTTCAATGGCATGAATTCCTAACTCACTTAAGCTTGAAGTCATGTTACCTACGGTCATCCTAATGAAGTGAAGTCTCTATCATGAACGGTGTTATATAATGAGACGTTAACACTTCGTGGCCAGGTCTTATACAATCTCTTTGTATAGGACGCCCCGGCTCGTATGTCCCCTACACATATGATCAGGATCAGACCATTTATGACAAGTCACAACAGTTGTAACCATTCCACAAAGTGGGTCGCATCCGTGGCATTATCAGGATAAGGTTTCCCTTCTTTATCCATATACTACAGACCATTTTGGTACACATTCCACTTGTATGTCACCACATGCATGCTTAAGTTACATACAGATAACTAGGAATTTTATGTTTATTGATTTATGGTAAAGCAAATAAAACAAACAACTGAGCAAAATCAAGATGTGAAGTAAAATATCATATATTATACAACACAAGCGTTCGTACAAACTGTTTACAAACTATAGGACATGAGACTTTAGGGCATCAACCCTAACAATCTCCCACTTGTCCTAAAGCGAAGTGAGGTGTACATAAAACTAGTACAAAACAATAAACTAGGGCATAAAAGCCCAATACAAGAAAATTTCCCACTTGCCCTAGTCCAGCCGCAGGTGGTCCTGTAGATCCATGCTCTGAAGGTGACCCTCAAACACTGTAGTTGTGAGAGCCTTCATAAATGGGTCAGCAACATTGTGCTCTGAAGCGATCTTCGTGACGATCACGTCCCCTCGATGCACTATCTCGCGGATCAGATGATACTTCCACTCTACCATGTCTGTGACTCCTAGGCTCCTTGGAGTTCTCCACTGCCCCACTATTATCATAATAAAAGGTAATGGGTCTAGACATATTTGGAACAACTTCCAGTTCTGTCAAGAACTGCCTGAGCTAGATAGCTTCCTTAGCAGCTTCACAAGCCCTACGTACTCTACCTCCATAGTGGAGTCGACGATGCACCCTTGCTTAGTGCTTCGCCACACTACAACTCCTCCATTAAGAGTAAAGACTGACCCTGACGTGGACTTGTGAGAGTTCTTATCAGTCTGAAAGTCAGAATCCGTGTATCCAGTAAGGATCAAATCTCTAGATCCATATACGAGCATGTAGTCCCTCGTTCTCGGAAGATACTTGAGGATGTTCTTCACTGCGGTCTAGTGACCCTGCCATGGGTTAGACTTTGTTGGGTTTTATGTCCTAAAACTCGTGGTATGTAAACAATGGAGCTTATTCTGAAAATTCAATAAAGGTGTTATTGAATAGATCTATTGCTTGAATAGAAATTCAATGAACCTAAAAGTCCCTTGACTATTGGATGAGTACTTGAACTTTATGTGGAGACATAAAGGTAGATTAGGTTCGAGTAAATAGTCAAAATGATCTCTAGTACATGGATAAGGTTGGGTACCTTATTCTGGTAACACTATTGGATACGGACTCATCTGTAGTTATTACAAGGAGTTGTAAAGTGCTACAAACGAAGTGATCCTAATTCGTTCATGTTGGACATGAGGAGTGGGGGTGTCCTTATGCAAAAGAGTTTGTACAAGATCGGACCACGAAATGAGTCACTCTTACATTATAACGTCGTTTCTTATTTAAGACTGACTATTTCAAAGCGATGACCTAGGTAACTTGACCTTGATCCTGAGCTAACTAAGAACTCCTGTTTATCTGAGATTTCCCTTAGATTTGTATACGTGAGGGTTGGCTCAACAGTACTCAATATGACTACCATTTCAGGGATAAGACCGGATAGATAGCTGAGGACATAGGGTGCAAGAGGAAATTCACTCCTACCCGCTTTAGGGATAGTAGAGAAGTTGTTCCCTTAAGTGCTAATTCTGGGGCTTGAATAAGGGATTCTGCCCTCTCATTTGGCATGAGAGGGACTCGATTTTTTGATTAGATCACAAAAAAATGTTCATTAGGGGATCAGTGGGGACTTAAGGATCAAGAGGTACTTTCGAGAGTAAAACAGAGATTTGACCCAGCTATTATTACGAATAACCTGTGAAGGGTTAACTTACTAATCATGGTTATATCGAGTGGACATAATATATCTACGGTGAAGGGAGTTCAACTATGGGCTTTAGTGGAGTAACCCATTAGTTAACGAATGGGGGTTAGATCGGTCTAATGAGTTGATTAATCTCGGATCGTTGGAGCCCATGATCTGTAGGTCCATGGGGTCCCACTACTAGCTCAAAAATGGATTAACTCTAGAGTAGTGTGATAAGTTAATTTGAAACGTTCAAATTAGAATCAAATGAAATTGGAGAAAATATATTTAAATATGATTTAAATATATGATGAAGAATTTGTGTAAAAATTAGTTTAATATTGGATATTAAATTAATTAAAATTATTTAAATTGTTTAAATATTTATTTATTAATATTATTAGAAAATTAATTTATATATGATTTTAAAATCAATTTTGGATATTTGGAAATTGAAAAATTACACAAACTTGAAAAATGGGTTTTTCAAAGTTCATCTTCAACTAGCTTACAAGGAACCCACCACCTCTTCCTTGATTTACTTCGAGCATGAGCTGTATCCCATGTAGCACATCTCTTTACATGATAGTCTGCAATATATTGAAGAAATTGAAGTGAAGAAAGGAATAATGAATCGGTTGAATTTTTGCTTAAAAAATCGGATGAAGAAGGTGTTCTTCAATGGGTTGGTTCAATGAGCTTTCTCCATATTCCATTTGATTTCAGCTTATTTTGAGTCCCACAACTCAATCTAGAGCACCAAGAGGATAGTAGGGAAGATCTTGTGGTGGTCTACACAAGGATTTAGAGGATTTTACAGCTGAAAAATGGAGATTTCAATGGTTCGGCCAAGGTATGTTCTTGAAACCTATTATACTCTGTTTTTAGCATGTTTCTTTTCAACCAAAATTAATGAACTAGAGTGCTTATGGATCCTAAACTCTTCCACTGTGTGATGGTGTCGATCCAACAATTGGTATTAGAGCATCTTATAAGCATTCAATTCGGATTAATTCTAGTTTGGTGGGTGTTTTGTATGAAAATATAAAACTGCTGTAATGATATGGTTTTCTGAGATTTGGCCTTTAATTTCTCTTTGATTTCCCATTTAAATTTGTAATTGGCTCTTGCTTGATGAGCTTTAATGTCTTCCCAAGAGTTTATAATTTATTTGGAGTCATTAAAGTTGAAATTAAGCTGTAATTTGAAGAAACAAGCGAAAGGGCCGAGTTGCAAATTCCAGACGATCAGCCTCTATTCATATCGTCGTTGAGCTTCAGTAGCTAAATGATCGTTTAGCTTCATGTGTTAGACGATATGAAGGAAAGCTAAACGATCATGTTGCTTTGGGTGTTAATCGTTTAGGTGTTGTGCGCTAGACGATCGTCTACCTCGATAGCTAAGCGATACGTTGTATTGCTATACGATGGCACTGCACGGTCGTGTAGCTTCGGGTGGGAGCTAAGCGATGTGGTGAAGAGCTATGCGATGGCGCTGAGCGATCGCCTACACGATCGTTTACCTTTGATCGGAACCTAAGCGATGTGGTGAAGAGCTATGGGATGGCGCTGAGCAATCGCTTACACGATCAGTTACCTATGAGCGACAATTGAGCAATGCGTCATTGCTATGTGATAGCACTAGCCGATCCCTTACCTCGGGCGCATGCTAAACGATCAAGACACGGCACTAAATGATGGGAGCTAAACGATCATGTAGTAAATTATTCGTGCTAAACGATGGACCTATGCGATAGTGTTTGACACTAAGCAAACATGTAGCATCCTCTGGCACTAGACGATGACATTATACGATAGAAGGAAACACTATACGATCGTGTGTTTTGTTAAGCGATAGCCGTTAGTTGCTAACGATCAAGTAAATGCTAAACGATCAGGAAAATGCATGACAATTGTCGTCATTGCTAAATGATCAGCTTGGCAAGATTTTGAGCGAGAGCAAGATTAGCCAGTTCGACCGGTTCTCTTGAGGTTTGGTCTGGTTTAGCTTCAAATGATTTGTGGTTGGTCCGGTTTAGTCTCTACTGGTCCAGTTTAGACAGTTTGGGTCCGGTTCAAGCGATTTTGGACCTGTTCGAGTGGTGTTGAAGCTGTTTTTGTAATAAGTTAGGCTTTTGTTTGCTTGTTTTTGCCAAAACTAAAACCATATCTGTATGTATTTAATTATTTAGCATTGGATGTATGTTATAATTAAATAAATCTTGTATATGCATATAGTATGCCATTTAGATTTAAAATCCCACCATAGGAAGCATGCAACATGCATTGAAAGTATGTTATAATTTGTTATAATATATAGTATGCATGTTAGGGTTTCTTGTATTTAATATAAGTGTTATATTAGATATTGAATGACTATATGTTGTGGATGTTTAGTAGATCTAAAGTTTTATAAACTGTTATAAAATTGGGTTAGACATTTAAAATCCATAACGAAGAACAGCTGCATGCTCACGTAGGTTAACCACTTGTTTTAATTAGTTAAAATAGATCGTTAAACTTGTAAAACTAGAGTTACAAACTCAACCGGTACATAATCCTGTCGATGGTTGAGGGTATTTAAGTTGATGGTCTACGGAACACCTCCTACCTGGGATTATGGCCGAATAATTGAGCGTTGGTAATCAGTTTTATGAGTATTCGTGAGCAATGTGAGATAATAAAAGGGTTTATCACCTAGACATCATAAGTCTAAGTCCATTTATAAGAGTTATATATGGATAAACCACATAGACTTAGGGTTGTTTTTAATTAGCCGAGAAAAAAAAAGAACCTAAGTATGTAGTTACCCAAACATTAGAACACGTTAGTGGTAGTGAATAACTTCTATATGATAGAGTTATTAGAAAACTTCAGCAGGAGATTAATAATATACGCGGTATGTTATTCTTAGCTTTCGCATCCCTAAGAGTTCACAGTCTGGATTTAAGCAGTATTTCGTGTCTCCCTGGAAGTGACCTCCCTACGGAGAGTATTTTTTAGCTCAAATTTAGACTTTGGGGAATAAAGGGAAGTTGTTCGAACAGAAATCCAGTGTACGGTTTCAACTGCCATGTCTCCACATAGTTCACACCGTGAGATTCATATGACGCTTTGTGTCACCCTGGGAGTGACCTCCCTACGGAGAGCAGATGTATGAGTCAATATCAAGGTGAACAGAGGAAGTAATTCATAGTAAGTGGGTAAAGGAAATGTGTCAACATATCCTATGGTCTCCTCTATTAGTCTGAACCGTGAGATTCTTATGTTGCGCCTACTAGTTAGCTTTAAGCGGCCCTTTGCTAGTTTTTTAACGATGACTATCCATACGAAGGGCTGTAACATAGGATTCGGAACAACCCAGGCTTCAGTAAAATGAATAGGATTTTATAGTTTCGTCTTGGGTATTGTTTTTTATTTCAGAGTGATACTCATACCGTTCTATAAGGTTCAAAAATGGCGGGTCTATACTTATAGAATTATTAAGTGTAAATAATGTCTAACCAAAAGCGGTACCTAAATGACTATCGGAATATGAGTTATTCTGGAGGTAGTATTTAGTTAAGAATGTCTTGATGTAGTATCGTTGCAAAAGAATAATCTTGGGTAAATTATTACAATTGCTAAAACTTGATTGGATATTAAATTTCAAAATAACAAGTTTAATAATACAAATGTTGGCGTCAGATAAACTTCATTGGGGATAATTATGTGAATTGGAAATCAAATTTGAACACGATACTTGTGATAGACAATTTGCGGTTTGTCTTAACTGAGGATTGTCCTCCCATTCCTAGCTCTAACACAAACCAAAATGTTCGAGATGTATATGGCAGATAGGTCAAGGCTAATGATATAGCTTATGCTTATATCCTCTCCAGCTTATCTGATGTGTTGACAAAAGAAGCATGAGAATATGAGTACTGCCAAAGAGACTATGGAATCTCTGTGAGGGATGCCATTCAGCACATTTACAATAGTCGCATCAAAGTGAGGACCAATGTTTGTAAACATGTCCTAGATATGATGGTCCACTTTAATATGACAGAAGTAAATGATGTTGTCATGAACAAGAGAAGTTAAGTGGGTTTTATTCTAGAATCTCTTCTGAAGAGTTTTCTGCAATTTTGAATGCATTAATGAATAAAATTTGACTACTCTATTGATTGAGCTACAGGCTTACCAGACAATGTTGAGAACAAAGGGTCTGGTGCCAGAAGCAAAATGTTACTCCTGCCAAGAAGAGAGGAATGTCCTCCAAGCCTAAAGTTGATTCCTCTTCAAAGAGTAAGAGTATTCTTGTGAAGAAAGGTACAGGGAAAAGGAAGAAGAAGCCTACTGGATTGAAAGGTAAGGATAGCATTGCAAAGGAAAATGTTTCCATTGCAACGATGAAGGGCACTGAAGGAGACACTGCCCTCAATATCTTGTCGAGAAGAGAGCAGAGAAAAGGTAACCGGGCTAACTTGACCCTGAGATCATTTGCTCAGCTTATCCAGTGGGAGAAATTGCTACTTGTTTTTAACTGTTAAATCTTGTAAAGAACAAACTGTATATATTTTCGTGATAAATGAAATGTTTATTTTCAAAAATTATGTTTGTTCTAGCAACCTCTGTTGAGAATCAAATTGTTAAATGTCATTTGTAGATATTCAGATATCTAAATGGCTAGATCAAAGTATAGAAAGTTTAAAGATTTCTAGATCTGACTGTTAACAAAGAGTTGTTGAGACAGGTCAGATACATCTTGCTCAAAGAATTAAGAGTACCTCAATATAGTGGGAAGAAAGTGTGCTTCCTGGCCATTATTGAGATTAAGATATAATCCCCTTATAGTTTTATCTAAAGCCTATTGTATACTAAAATGTTTACAGTAATTCTCTCGGCTAAAGTGTTTGAGAATTACCTAGTAGGACAGGAATACCAGATAACCTAGGGCAAATGGGAGAAATATTGGGTATAGAGATATCGAATGGTAAAAAATGGGTATGGGATGCCCTAGTTTATTGTATTTCTTTATAAAACTCAGAAACTCAGTCTTATATATCGAATGTATAAGTTACCACTGGAGTTTTAGTCCAAGTGGGAGTTTGTTGGGTTTTTTGTCCTAAAGCTTGTGGTATGTAAACAATGGAGCTTATTCTGAAAATTCAATAAAGGTGTTATTGAATAGATCTATTGCTTGAATAGAAATCCAATAAACCTAAAAGTCCCTTGACTATTGGATGAGTACTTGAACTTTATGTGGAGACATAAAGGTGGATCAGGTTCGAGTAAATAGTCAAAATGATCTAGAGTACAAGGATATGGTTGGGTACCTTATTCTGGTAACACTATTGGATACGGCCTGCTCTGTAGTTGTTACAAGTTGTAAAGTGCTACAAACGAAGTGATCCTAATTCGTTCATGTTGGACATGAGGAGTGTGGGTGTCCTTGTGCAAAAGAGTTTGTACAAGATCGGACCACGAAATGAGTCACTCTTACAATATAACGTTGTTTACTATTTAAGACTGATTAAATCAAAGTGATGACCTAGGTATCTTGACCTTAATCCTGAGCTAACTATGAACTCCTATTTATCTGGGATTTCCCTTAGATTTGCATAGGTGAGAGTTGGCTCAGCAGCGCCGGCTCAATATGACTGTCATTTCAGGGTAAGACCGGATAGATAGCTGGAGACATAGGGTGCAAGAGGGAATTCACTCCTACCCGCTTTAGGGATAAGAGAGAAGTTAATCCCTTAAGTGCTGATTCTGGGGCTAGAATAAGGGATCCTGCCCTCTCATTTGGCATGAGGGGGACTTGGTTTTGTGATTGGATCACAAAACAATTGTTCATTAGGGGATCAGTGGGGATTTAAGGAACAAGAGGTAATTTCGGGGGTAAAACAAAGATTTCACCCAGCCGTTATTTAGAACAACCTGTGAAGGGTTAACTTAATAATCATGGTTATATCGAGTGGATATAATATATCTACATTGAGGGGAGTTCAATTATGGACTTTAGTAGAGTGACCCATTAGTTAACAAATGAGGGCTAGATCGGTCTAATGAGTTTAGTCGATTAATCTCGGATCGTTGGAGCCCATGATCTGTAGGTCTATGGGGTCCCCCTACTAGCTCGGAAATGGAGTAGCTCTAAAGTAACGTGATAAGTTAATTTGAAACGTTCAAATTAGAATCAAATAGAATTGGAGAAAATATATTTAAATATGATTTAAATATATGAAGATGAATTTGTGTAAAAATTAATTTAATATTGGATATTAAGTTAATTATAATTATTTAATTTTTTTAAATAATTATTTATTAATTTTATTAGAAAATTAATTTGTAAAATTAAATTTTGATTTTAGAAATAAAATAAGATTTTAAAATCAATTTTGGATTTTTGGAAATTGAAAAATTACACAAACTTGAAAAATGGGTTTTTCAAAGTTCATCTTCAATTAGCTTACAAGGAACCCACCACCTCTTCCTTGATTTACTCCAAGCATGAGCTACATCTCATGCAACACATCTCTTTGCATGATAGTCTACAATATATTGAACAGATTGAAGTGAATAAAGGAATAATGAACCGGTTGAATTTTTGTTTAAAAATTCGGATGAAGAAGGTGTTCTTCAATGGGTTGGTTCAGTGAGCTTTCTCCATATTCCATTTGATTCCAGCTTATTTTGAGTCCCACAACTTAATCTAGAGCATCAAGAGGATAGTAGGGAAGATCTTGTGGTGGTCTACACAAGGATTTAGAGGATTTTGCAGCTGAAAAATGAAGATTTCAATGGTTCGGCCAAGGTATGTTCTTGAAACCTATTATACTCTGTTTTTAGCATGTTTCTTTTCAACCAAAATTAATGAATTATAGTGCTTATGGATCATGAACTCTTCCGTTGCGTGATGGTGTCGATCCAACGGATTGATACCTACTGACTATGCTCATAGCGTAGTAGATGTCTGGACGAGTACAGAGCATCGCGCACATCAAACTGCCAACGACAGATGCATATGAGACCCGTTTGATCTCCTCAACCTCTTGAGGCATCTTAGGACACATGTCCTTAGACAAACTGACTCCATGCCTGAATGGCAGTAGGCCTCTCTTGGAGTGCTACATTGAGTATTTGAGCAACATCTCGTCAATGTACGATGCCTGAGACAGTGCTAGCACTTTGTTCTTACGATCTCGAAAGGTCTGTATACTCAGAACAAACTGAGCCTCTCCCAAATCTTTCATTTGGAATTAGGTCGCTAGCCAGTTCTTAACTGCAGTCAATAGACCTAACATTTCCAATGAGTAGTATATCGTCTACGTACAACACTAAGAAGACTATTGAAGCGTTGATGATCTTCTTGTAGACACAAAATTCATCAACATTCTTGTCAAAGTCATACAACTTGATCGTAGTATCAAACCATATGTTTCAAGATCGAGATGCCTGTTTCAACCCATAAATGGACCGATTTAGCTTGCAAACCTTTTGCTCTTGACCTTAGGCTATGAATCCCTCGGGTTGCACCATGTAAATGGTCTCCTCAAGATTGCTATTCAGAAAGGCCGTCTTGATGTCCATTTCCCATATCTCATAATTATAATAAGCTGCAATGGACAAGAGGATGCGGATCGACTTAAAGATGGAAATAGGCCAGAAAGTCTCCTTATAGTCGACTCCCTCTACTTAGGTATAACCCCTTTCCATAAGTCAAGGCTTGAAGGGCTATACCTTCTTATCAGCACCCCGTTTGCGCTTGTAGATCCATTTACAACCTATAGGTCTTATCCCATCAGGCTGATCTACAAGATCCTATACTGAGTTGAAGTACATCGATTCCATCTCGAGATCCATGGCCTTGACCCATTCATCCCAGTCAACATTCTCCATTGTCTTCTGATAAGACAATGGATCCTCAACGTCGCTATCTGCTACCATAGCAAGGATTTTCGTGAAACCCAAATAATGAACTGTTGGGTTTTATGTCCTAAAAACTCGCAGTTTGTAAAATAATAAACATTTTCTATTATCAATATACTTGTTATTGATCTCATAAATTGTATGAAAGTCTAAATCCAATAAACTAAGACCCATGACTATTGTATAAGTACTTGAATTTATGTGGAGACATAAGAATGGATCAGGTTCGAGTAAATAGTCAAAATGATCTATGGTACATGAATGAGGTTGGGTATCTTATTCTGGTAACACCATTGGATGTGGCCTACTCTGTAGTTGTTACAAAGAGTTGTAAAGTGCTATAAACGATGTGATCCTAATTTGTACATGTTATGACATGAGAAGTGGGGGCGTCTTATGCAATGAGTTTGCATATGATCAGGACCAAGAAATAAGTCATTCTTACTTTATAACATTGTTTACTATTTAAGACTGACTATTTTACCTAAATGACCTAGGTAACTCGATCTTAATCCTGAGCTAACTATGAACTCCTATTTGTTCGAGATTGCCCTTAGATTTGCATAGTTGAGGGTTGGCTCAACAGTGCCGACTCAATAAGACTCCCATTTTAGGGGTAAAACTGGATAGATAGGTGGCGACATAGGGTACAAGACGGAGTTCACACCTACTCGATTTAGGGATAAGAGAAAGGTTGTTCTCTCAAGTACTGAATCCAGGTCTTGAACAAGAGGCCACACCCTCTCACAAGGTTTAGAGAGTTTGGTTTAGTGATTGGATCACAAACCAGTTGTTCATTAGAGGATCAATAGGAACTTGAGGAATAAAACGTAATCTCGGGAGTAAAACAGATATTTGACCCAGCTGATATATAAAGATGGATATGTGTTAAAATTAATTTTATATTTGATATTAAATTAATTAAGTTTTATTTAATAATTAATTTATGAAATTAATTAAAAAAAATCATTTTAAAATAAAAATAGATTTAATAAAATAAAATTTTGATTTTTTGAGATAAAATTGAAAAAGGAAAAACAAATAAAACATACAAAATGGAAAAAAAGATTTTTTCATTATCCATCACCTAAGTAGCTCACACATGAAGCAATATCTTGGCCTCGTCTCCTCCAAGCATGAGCTGCAATTCATGCAACTCTTCTCTTTGCATGTTGATCTGCAATATAATGAAGAGATTGGAGTGAAAATTGGGCATGCAATCAATAGAGATTTTGAGAGAAAATTGGGTTTGAAGAAAGAGTTCTTCAGCTAGTTTCTACAGTGAGCATTTCTTCTTCTACCCTTGATTCAAGGTTGTTTTGAATCCCATACCTCAATCTAGAGCACCAAGAGAATAGTGGAGAAGATCTTGAGGTGGTCTACAACAAGATTTGGAGAAGATAGTAGCTGGTGGAGGAGCTTTGAAGAAGTTCTACAAGAGGTATGTCTTGAAACTCACTTGTTTCTGCAAAAGCATGCTTTATATTTTGCCAAAATTAGTGAATTTGAGTGCTTAGATGATCCTTGTGCTTTTGCTACTGTTGATGCAATCCTACACGAACGGGCGGGTTCGTAACCCTCCCACTACGTTGAGGTTCCCTCAACGCTTGAGGTGGAATCGACCTACTAGATGAACTCCCATCAATAACTCTTGCTGATGTAGCGGGCTTTTCAACAACTCTTGTTGAAGTTTCAGTAGTTTCATTGGAAAGCTCATGCAACACAACTTTAATTCGTGGACTGTGCTCCCTTATATGATCCTCCTCTAGAAAAGTAGCATTCGTGGAAACAAACACTCTATTTTTCGATGGATAATAAAAATAACCCCTTCATATACCTTTGGGGTAGCCTACAAAGAGGCATAACCTCGACCGTGGTTCCAACTTCTTGGGATTTGCCTCAAGTACGTGTGCAGGGTAACCTGAAATATGGAAGTGACGTAAACTAGCTTCATGCCCGTTCTACAACTCTAGAGGTGTTCTCGCAACACTCTTGGAGGGAACACAGATGAGTATGTGTACCGCAATCTCCACTACAAAACCCCAAAATGAGTCCGGTAAGGAAGCGTAACTAATCATCAAACGAACCATGTCCAACAAGGTTCTATTTCTCATTTCTGCTACACCAATTTGCTGAGGTGTACCTAGCGCTGAGAGTTGGAAAATGATTCCATGTTCTATCAAATAGTCATGGAATCCCGAGTCCAAAAACTTTCCACCTCGATTCTATCGAAGTGTTTTAATCCATCTATCCAATGCATTTTCAACTTCAACCTTAAACTCGTTGAACTTTTCAAAGATTCAGACTTCCGTTGTATAAGATAAACATACCCATACCGAGAGTAATCATCAGTAAAATTGATAAAATACTCATTGCCACCTCGGGCTCGCCCATGCATAGGACCACAAAGGTCAGAATATACTAACTCAAGAGGCTCTTTGGCTTGATCACCTTTTCCAGGAAAAAGGTCGTTTAGTCATCTTGCCCTCAAGGCAAGATTCACACACTAGTAAAGAAGTTTCTTCTAACTCACTTAGAAGTCCATTCTTCACCAATCTCTCAATTCTATTGAGATTGATGTGCCCTAAACAAAGGTGCCAAAGAGGAGCATTTTTTTTTTTAAAGAAATACGTCAACGTTTAGTTGAGTTACAGAAGTTTTAAACAATTCTGTATTATGGAGGAAACTAATGGCTAGCGGCCTTAGCACATATAAATTACTTTCCAGATAAGCTGTACAAATATTAACACCATCTTTATAAATAAACGCTTTATTCACATTAAAAGAAACAGTGTATTTACATTGTAACAAGCACTTTACAAAAATAAGGTTCCTCTTAAGTTCGGGAACAATATATACACCATTCAAAACTAGAAACCAATTCTGTAAATCTAACTGGAGCCTTCCCACTGCTACAGCTGAGACAACGTGTCTGGTGTCTACTCGCATCGTCATCTCACCAGCCTCCAACTGTCGCCAGGATCTAATCCCCTGAAAAGAAGAACAAACGTGATTAGTGGCGCCCAAATCAATTATCCAGGCAGAATCATCATTCTCCACTAAACAAGTTTCAAGTACAAGTAAATCATACTTACCTTTATCTGCCTTGGCATTAGCCTTGGTGGCCTTCCTTTCCTTCAACCAGCGAGGATATTTCCTCTTTCAATGTACATCCTGGTTGCAGTGGAAACACTTTCCCTTTTCAACTGGCGGTGGATGCCTTTTTGGGGCGACAGGCGGCGAATTAGCAGGCACCTTCCCTTTTCTCTTACCACCCTTCTTCTTCTTCCCCTTTGTAGAGTTAGAAGTAGAAAGTGTAGACTTTGTTCCTGAGGTCGAACCTCTATTTAACGTCCTAAAAGATGAAACAACATTTGCCTCACCCTTCTTCCTCTTCTTACTTTTCAATAAAGATTGGTAGGTCTGCAACTCGTTGAGGTGAGTTGTAAGGTTATATTTCACTTTGTTAAAATCACATTATTAACAAAGTGTAGGAAGCTCTCCGGCAAAGAATGCATGATTATGCTAACTTGGCTGCCCTCATCGATGGTAGACTCATTCAACTCTGCCACATTGAAGTGGACCATCATGTTAAGCACATGTTCACGAACAGAGGCGCCTTCTTCCATTTTGGAGTTGAATATATACTTAAGAGCCTCATGCATAAGCTGTTCAGACCGTTGTCCAAACATCCCCCACAGGGACTCCTGATCTCACGCGCTGAGACTATGGACTCATGTTTCTTGGCCAATACTTTAGAAAGACTTGCTAAGATATAGGCTCGGGCCTTCTCATTCGCACGTGTCCATCGCTCGTATGCCTCCCAAACATTTCGAGCGGCATTCAGAGCTAGAATAGGAGGATAGACCTTCGTAAGGGAAAACATGAGATCCTCGATGATAAGTATCGTCGTGATCATGTGTTTCCATGTCGAAAAGTTATCGCTAGTTAATTTTTTAGTGCTAAGCAAAGCTAACGTGACTGTGGCCATTTTGAAAACTTGTTGCTGAAAATACAAACAAAAATTTAATTAGATTTTGCTAAACCACAATTTAACCAATTAATTTTGCAAAACCATTTCAAATACCTTAAGTGAAAGACTTCTATTTTTGAAATGATGCCCCACTGAGGTAGGACAAACGTTACCGGTAGGGTGATCAGATGCCCCTTCGCTGGGATGAGATATTCTCAACCATTAGGCAGAACTAACTCTTGGAACTAAACCTAACAGCCATCATTTATTCGGTCCAGAACTGTTAACTTTTAACAATTCCACGTAAGTATGACCCTTTGCTTTCGGTGCCAGAGTCCCACCCTAATGAGCCCACCATAGGGAAGAAACAGATTAGGACAAGAGACTAACTAACCTTATCCTCTTACAAGAAATCAAATAAAGAAACGCGAAAAACTGTCATCCTATAGGGGGACACTCCTAGGGTGCCTCGAGGCGATGCACAGTAACTTTTTTCAATCCAACAAGGGAGACCGAGGGATATACTGTCGTACATCCCGCTCCTACTTACTATGAATGCTCTCTCCATCACCTTGATATTGACCTACCCAAACACCATCCGTTAGGGGGACACACCAAAGGTGCCTTGAGGCCGAGGGTAGATCTCACAGTGTAGACTATATAGAAGAAACGTGAAAAGTTTAAGTGAAGCATCATATGCCCTAAGTACCTCTCACTGAATGTTCTACCTGGGGTTCATTAACCTAGACAATCCAGCTACTGATTTTAATCTAAGTCATCTTTTTAAGTCCGCTCATAATCAAATTTTTTCTATGAAATATGAACAAGTTCAAATAGTCACATTTAAACACTTTAATAAACTATCCTTAACTTTCATGCATGCATCAAATCTATTTAATTTACCTTTCTAGGTAAGTTCCCAGGTAGGGGTGTTATGTTTCCGTCAACTTAAATACCCCAGCCTAGACAGAACCCACCTTAGGCAAAAGGTCCTTTATAGATAGATTTGCTACATTTAACCTTTTATTAGTCAATTTAATCCTATTAAACTGATTAAAAGATTAAAGCCTTAGGGATGCTAATCATATTAGAACTGTGATCTTAGGTCTATGTGATCAAAGTTTTAAAAATTTTAAAACATGAATTAAACTTAAGTGAGCATGCATGTCTTTCTTATTGCTTTTAGTTCTAATTTCTCTTTAACCTTTAAAAAGAAACAACTAAAATACATCGCGCACAACTAGGTGTTTATAATGCTTATAAAGAAACTTATGTGTCATGCTTATGCAATGTCCGGTCATTACTATACATAACTTTTATATACGCATAATAACCATGCAAACATGCTTTCCATTCACCCTTATATTATAACAATTATAATATAAAGATGATGCATGTCAATGCTTTTTATGTATGCATAAATATAACTCTTATATTATATGATGGATGAGCATGCTCTTACATAATTAAATCATACTTCTCTAAATTATAACATTTACAATAAAGAGATGATGCATGATCAGTGCATAACCTAAGGTGGAATTTACTAAATGTGCATACCATATGACATAAAAAAACCATACATCTCATGTAATAAACCAAGGATTAATGGACCGGGATGAACCTTTATAAAATACCGGAATGAAATAACTCTATCTATTACATTTTCCATCAAGTAAACCGATTCATAGGCGAACCGGGTCTTGAACTACCAGGAGAGCTCCATCGTTTAGTAAACGCTGAAGGTAAACGATTGCTCAGTGCACACTAAACGATTTCTTAGAAAACAATGAGGCTGTGAAGCCTAATCATCTAGGCAATCACTTCATGCGGCGAAAGGTAAACGATTTACCGTGTGTTGCTAAGCGATCATTTAGTCAGTTACTAAGTGATGAAGCTTTCTGAGCTAAACGATCGTCTAGTGCGCATACGCATGAAATGAACTTCTTCACGAATGACTCAAGACTCAAACTGACTTTAAATTACGGACTCGATAACTAATTAATTGTGCCTAAAAACACAGGGGCCTTTACAATCAACCAAAAATGCAAAAGAATTAATTCAAACCAAGGCTAACATCCCAGAAAACTCAATTAATCCGCACATCCACAACAATTTAACAATTAAACAGAGCAGATATGCACCTGCCAAGAATGTATATGTAATTCGTTGCAACAATGAAATTGGAATATCAGAACTTGGCTCTGATACCAATTGAAGGAACTCTTAAACAAGAGTATCCATGAGAGTGTTCGGATCTTTCTTATTTCATTGTGACCGAATTACCACACACACATTCTAACAAATAGGTATGCAATTTTACACTAATTAACGACATACTTTGATAAATAAAATATAAGAGATTGAGTATACGCACCAGTTGAAGACTCTCTTCACTTCAAACTCAACCCAGTAGAAGCAAACCTCAACGTTCTTTATCATCCAGTAAACAGTCGAATACCAGCAGCACGATCATCTACACGAACGGCAGCAAACGAACAAGAAAAAGTTGGGATGGCACCATCACTTAGAGCCCTTGGTATTCTCGGAGTAAGAATCCAAAGAGTGGTCTTTGTTGAATTTGGTAGAGGAAGGAGGAAAGGGCTGATCGTGTAGAACGATAAGCAAGTGGGAGGGAAGGCTATCGTATAGCAGATGCTTATCGTTTAGAGAAAGCTACACGATCGTGTAGGTTTTCCTAAGCGATCGTCTAGTATTTAGTAAGCGATCGTTTAGAAAACTCGGCACGCCAAGCGATCATTTAGAAAAGCTGAGCAATTGTTTAGATAATGTGTGTGATTGTTTAGATGCAGGGCATGCGATCTTTTAGGCAATAAGGCACTATCGTATAGGATCTCAGCTAAGCGATCGATATGTTTTCACACTTTAAGTGATTTTTTCGAACTCTTTGCGAAATGAAAATCAATTTTCATTTTATTCCTCAGTTACAATAATTGAATACTGGTTTTCCCACTAACACACGATTGAGGAGAAGTTTCTGGCCAATATCACATAATTAACCAATTAATTAATAAATGAATATAATCATATTATATTCTCAACCTATAGTTTGATATCATATATCTACTATAGTAATTTCTCCTCCACTTGATATAAATCATATTTATATCTAATTTCCTCCAAAATAATGTATCTCATACATTTAGTCAATTATATCTTATATAATTAACCAGTTCAATTATATCATATATAATCGAACTCCCTCTTGTCTTCAATTGTAACATTTCAAACTGACCCAAAAACTGATTCTCGACTTTATCCAAGCTACCTAGGGACCTTATGAACCTGTGGCTCGAAGCTTCAACGGTACGTGAATAGTTGACTAAACTCTTTAGCCATGAGATCCACCATTCGTTAACTGCCAGGCATTCCACTAAAGACCAACAGCTGAACTCTTCTTACCATAGATATATTTCTATGTCCATCAGATATAAACCAATCATGAGTACGATCATCCTTCACAGATGCTTGTAAGTACAGCTGAGCCAATTTACCGTTTTACCACTATATTTACATCTCACTTCTTAAGTACCACTGATTCCTCTAATGAACAATACAACACAATCCAACTATGTGTGAACACCTCTCGAGCCAAGAGAAGGTGTGTGGTGCCACATCGTTCAAGCCCTGGAATCAACCTTTAAGGAAGCTATCTATCTATTTGTGTCTGCTTCGGGGAAGAAGTAAATTCCATCTTGTGTAGCTGACTTCCCAGCTCCCAAATCAAACGAATCCCCAAAATGATAGGTTTGAATCGACGACCTGGCCACTCGCACCCATACAAATCAAGGACTGCTCTTAATGGCAAAACTTCCCAACTTACTCAGGATTGAGGTCATGTTACCTATGGTCATCCTAGTGAAGTGAAGTCTCTGTCATGAACGGTGTTATATAACGAGATTTAACACTTCGTGGTCAGGTCTTATACAAACTCTTTGCATATGATGCCTCCGCTCACATTGTCCTCTACATGAATGATCAAGATCAGACCATCTGTGATAAGTCACAACACTTGTGACCATTCCATAAAGCGGGCCGCATCCGTAGCGTTACTAGGATATGGTTTCCTTCATTTATCCATATACTACAGACCATTTTGGTTATCACTTAAGACATGATCCACTTGTATATTACCACATACATGCTTAAGTTACATACAGATAATCAGGGATTTTATGTTTATTAGTCTGTGATAAAGAAAATAAAACAAACAATTAAGTAAAATCAAGATGTGAAGTAAAATATCATATATTATACAACACAAGCATTTGTACAAACTGTTTACAAACTACAGAACACGAGACTTTACGGCATCAACCCCAACAGAAACTATCTTAGAAAGGGTACGTATATTTATCTACTTCTATATGTAGATGATATGATCCTGGAGTCTAAGGATTATTCCGAAATTTTTGAACCCAAGAATCAGTTGAGTAGTGAGTTTGAGATGAAAGATTTAGGTGAATTAAAAGAGATATTAGGCATGGATGTGAAAAGAGATAGGGAGAAAGGGTTGTTAACCATTTCGTAGGAGTGTTATGTGCATAAACTACTTGAGAAGTATAATATGTCTGGTTGTAAAGCAGTGTCGACACCCTTAGCATCTCATTTTAGACTTTCATTGTCTCAGTGTCTTGTTACTAAACAAGAAAGGTTAGAGATGTCTAATATTTCCTATTGTAATGTTGTTGAAAGCATTATGTATCTGATGATTTGTACTAGGCCTGACTTAGGTTATGCTATGAATATGATAAGTAGATTTATGTTAAATCCTGGGAAGGAGCACTAGAATGCAGTTAAATGAGTGCTTCTATATTTAAAAAATAGTGCAAATGTATCACTGTCTTTTAGCAAGGATTGTGATAAATCAACATTGTTGGAAGGTTTCACAAATGTAGATTATGCTGCAGACCTTGACAAAAGAAGGTCATTATTAGGTATTTTTCGTTTGTTTGGTAATGTGGTCAGTTGGAAAGTTGCTCTATAGTTAGTTGTTGCTTTGTCCACTACTGAGTCATAATATATTTCAATGGGTGAAGATGTTAAAAAGGCAGTGTGTTTGAAACGTATTGTTGGTAAGTTATTGTCGTAGGAGTTTATTCCTACTATCCATTGTGATAGTCATGGTGTTATTCATCTTGCAAAGAATCTCTCTCATCACGAACGATATAAGCATATCGATGTCAAATTTCATTTTATCAGAGAAGTTATTGCTCAGAAAGTTGTTGAAGCGATCAAGGTTCATATAGTTGAAAATTTGTCAAATATGTTAACCAAGGTTCTTCCAGCTCATAGGTTTAAATACCTATTAGATGAGCTGAATATTAAATTTGGATGATAGGGAGATTGGAGAATCAACTTGGCACTTAAATATTCTTTTTATGAGAGAGATTTGTAGAAAATAACAAGCAATATTTAAGTGGGTTTTTATTAGGAAATTGGTGGAATTAAAGGCCCAATGGCAAACTTGTAATTAAGGGTTTGTGGCATTTTTGAAACTAAATGAATCTTCTTCATTTTTAGGGCTCCATCTTGCAAGCCATATGAAGAAGAAAAAAAGGGGCTTCCGTTAGAGAGAAAGATATACACCACTTTAGAGAGAGATTGCTGTAGAGGAGGGAGACGTCGTGAGGTGTCTCCGGTTCGTGGCAATTTCAGGCATAGGTAGGTCGCCGGGTAGAGGCAAGTGTCCGTCGCATGTGGATCTTTATTGCTAGATATTTGATTCGGTAAGTGGGATGTTTCAGCATGGGTCTTCCAGTTTGTAGGTGAATTCATCGTGCGTGGTTTCCGATTGAGGGGGTTTTGTCTGATGTGTTGGTTTTGATTTTAAGGGCTATTTTCAGCAGGTTGGTATCGATTTTAGAGGCGATATTGTCCGCAGATCTCTCGGTATCAGTGGGTGCTTTGGCCAGCAGTATAATCGGGTTTGGCAGTGTTTTGCTCAACGATTGGTCTCGGCAAAGAGGCGGATTAGTCATGGTTTGCCATCATAAATTACAGGTTGTTGATATTTATTATTTTTCTGTAATTTTTAATCTTCATTGCTCTTAATAAAATTGATTCCAGCTGGTTCTCAAAGTAGATGTAGATCAAATTGGTCGAACCACTATATATCCTTGTGTTAGTTCTGTTCTTTATTGCTTTTAATTTATCTGTTGCTTGTGCATTCTATTTGGGCATTCTACGTTTGGTTTAAATTTTATAGAAATATTCTCAAGACCATCATATATAATCATTGCTTCAAGAAGTTTAACTTCATAATATCTAGAAATGAACTTCAAACCAACAAGACAAACACGTATGATCAGATGATCCTAAAGCACTCAACTCGACCGTTGGGCCCTATGCCAAGACTCTAAGCAACGTCTAAATTCAACTTTGATGTCGTCATCAAGGGAGGATGCCACTTGACTGGATAATTGGTTCAACAAGGTTGGGCATCCGCAGTAACACCTTTGCCTATTAAACCTTCACAGGTGTAACATCATCATGAATTTGAATTCCTATTAAAACACCAATCGTAAATTTGAGAATATATGTAAGAGATGAATACATATAATTTTCATTCCTCAAATTACAAACTTGCATTAAACATTCATGCTGGGATGATGAGAGACCTTACAATCTTTGTAAGATCTATGTGGTTAACCTTTATTATTATTGACCATATGTTTTTTTAATATGGTATAAGAACCTGTAAATTCTAAATGAGATTATTCAGTTAAAAAAAATTGAATATAATATTCAATCGAAAGAAACGTCATTAGAAAGTCTACACTTTTTATAAGATACGTGCATAACCATCTCATTCTTTTTCATCAATATAAATATTATGAGATGTTAAAAGTAATCGACAAAGTAATTAAAATGACAACATGACATTAAAATACACATTTATTAATTGACGTGGAATATTCAAAATCCGAAATCTAAATCATATAATTATTTATATTATCCAAACCACACACAAGGGCTTGTTGTTATAGAAAATGAACAATGAAAAAGGATATTATATTTAACACAACTAACAATGTTATAAAAAAAAAAAAAAATTGACCCTTTAGTTTCAATATCAATCATAAATAATGAAACGAAAAAATTAATTAAAATATTAAAATCAAAATTGAAAAGTGACTTCAGTGTCAATGATAATTTTTAAATCACAATAGTTGTTTTGGTAGAATGAATAAACCAATTATTTGAGATTATGAGACCCTACCTTACCTAAATGTGAAATTAGATGGGAATGATAATAAAACAAAATAAATTATTAATTATTAATGAATATAGTAAAGTTAAAAAATTGAAACTGACAAAATCAATATTTTATTATTTTAATTCCATTTCAAATTATTATATTTGAATAATAATTTTCTTTTGTTTCACTCAACATGGCAACATGCATGCATGAACAAATAATTTAAATCTATTACTAATCTCTGATGAGTAGATCTAGGATTAGGGTTCACAAGTTCATGCTTTCTATTACATATGCAAATTATATTTTGGCTTTTACGTTCACATGAAACTAATTTACAAAATATTTCATTTTACACAACTTGTTCAATAAATAATATATACAAAATTTAAATATATATAGAAAAAAACGTACCATTTTGGTCTAATTTTCATTTGATTTATAAGTTTCAAGATGTTAAAATTTTAATTCTATAAGTTTTGAGTTTGATTTCAGTTTAATCCTTATATTTCAAAATGTTGTATTTTACCATTCAGATTGGAATTTTGCTTCAATCTGGTCCATAAATTTCAAGATTTACATTTTTAACTTCAATATTTTCAATATTTTTAACTGAATAATGATTTTTAGTCTTTGGTGTTAATTTTAAATAATTAATTTAAAATAATTACAAAATGACAATTTAAAATAAATTTTAATTGTGTGAAAACGTAGTGAAACTTAGTTGTTTTTATATTAGGATAATTACAATGGATAACGTTTCTAAGAATAATAACCAAATCTATAACAACGTTTTAAAAAAATTGTAAATATAGCAACGTTGAACGATATACTCTTATTGTTGGCAGACTCTTCCCAACGATATGGTCTATCATCGATAGACTATCTAGATTTTGTCATATTTGTAATTTTTTTTTACATTATATTATATATGTTAATACTTTAGGCCTGATTGTTGTATTTGCAACTGTTCTTTAAAATTAATCAATAAACATTAACATTGAAGACTAAAAGTGGGTATTAAGTGAAAATCTAGGTCAAAAAATGTAAATCTTGAAACTTAGAGTTCAAATCGAAACAAAAGTCAAACTTTAAGACCAAAATTTTAACATTTCAAAACCTTAAGATTAAATTGAAATCAAACTCAAATTTAATGACTAAAAATATAACATTTTAAAATCTAGCCTACCTCGTGAAAACCCAACAAAAAATCTAAAGAACAAAAAGAATATATTTTTCTTAATATGTATCTTCCATACACCATAACTGAACATTACTTATTTAGTATACAATAATTTCATAAATGGAGAACAAATCTTTAACAAGTCTAACCTCTAAAAGAAAATCATCTAAATTATCATTGGACTAAATATACTTGAATTGTTTAAACGTTATTTTCAACGTCATTAATCATTACCGTTGATGAAATTTTATAAATGCACATATTCTTTTATGTGCCTATACTAAGTTTCACGTGAAACTTACATTAGAAAACAAAATAGAATTAAAATTGTTTTCGTTTATAATAATTCTAAATGACCTTCAAATAATTTATTATTTTTCTAAATGTGCATTTTAAGCCGCCGAAAAGTTAAAAGAAACCCTTAAAAATATATATATACAATATATAAATATGTAAGTGTGTGTAATATAATAAAGCGTTGGAATGTTGGTACGCCACGTGGTGTGCGAATCTTGAGACGAAATACAAGACAATTTTTGGAACAAATTTTTGCCGGCTGTTTTATTTGCCGTTTCCAGATTTGAAAATCGGATAAATCATTGTCGGCTGTTAGGAATACGACCAAACATTTTTTCCCTCTCTCTAAATTATATAGAGAAAATGCCTAATTTGTATTTGTTGTACTTACTTCGAACAGAGTAATACTTGGGCCTAATTTAGCGGTACTCATCTAATGTATCCCTATTAATTATATAGAAAAAAAGAGTTCATTTTTTCTATAGAACAAAAGTTACTGCATGACAAACATAGATGGAATATCGGGATGAATTATACAAAAATGGTACAACATATATATAACTTTAAACTTTAAGAAAGGTTTAAAAATATTCTCATCGTTAATTTTAGATGAAACCTTCCATATTTTGTTTTAAAAATACCACTATAAAAATTTTGTTAATAAACTTTCAAAAAAGTTTTTTAAAAAATATTCTAGGACGAAGTTAAAAGTCAAACAATGTAAGGGACGAAATTAAAAGTCAAACAATGTAGGGGATGAAGTTAAAAGTGAAACAATGTACTAACTCATACACACTACAGTGTATAAACTTGTTAAAACCATTTAAGTCTGATTCTTGCTATAACCTATATATTTTTATTGAAGTACGTAGGTTTAGTGATTGAAGAATGGAAGAAGGGGAATAAGAAGAGTATCGAAGAAGAGAGGAAAAATGGACTAGTGTTGAGTTACAGATTGAAACAAACAGTAAAAGAATGGAGGTGATGATGGGATGTATATATATATATATACATACACAAATGGTATAAGCATTTTTTTTTACCTTCGTTTTTTTAAGTTTAATCGTATTAATGAAAAATGTAAAAGTTCAAGGGTATTTTTGAAATGAGGTATTATCGATTTTGGTTCATATATTAATTAAAGCTTGTGAGAGTTTCTGAACCTAACTTAGATGGCCAAACAGAACACAAACAATCAGTAGAAATAAATCGAAAGCAGTAAAGAACACCAAGATATATAGTGGTTCGACCAGTTTGGTCTACATCCACTTTGAGAACTAGTTTGAATTAATTTATTAATGAGCAATAAAGGAATTTTACAAATTACAGATAATCAACGAATTCACCAATCTGTAATTTCAGTATCCACTAATACCGAGAGAGATCCACACACAACGTCGCCTCTGAAAACTGAGAACAACCCGCTGCAAAACAACCCAAAATAGTGTGCTACCCGCCTCTGACCGGCGAACCACGCATAGACTTGCGCGTATCTCTCACCGGTCCCGGAAGCAGCCTCCACGGCGAAACCGAACCGTCGTTTGCGCAAGAACTGGCCGCTGACTGAAACCACGCGAGCACGTCACGGACACACGCCGAACGAACCACCCACGGTCGGACGAAATCTGAACTCCGATCTTCGTCCCAGGCGGCTCCCTTTTCCTCTCACTATTTATGCCCTATTTTGGAAGAAGATAGGGATATTACAAAAATGCCACTACTCATTAATTACAAGAATGACATTGGACCTTTAATTTTTTCCAAAAAACCAATAAAACCCACTTAATTACCTTGTTATTTTCTACAAATCTCCTTCATAACAAGAATATTTAAGTGCCAAGCTGATTCTCCAATCTTCCTATCATCCAGATTTAATATTCAACCCATCTAATAGGTATTTAAACCTATGGGCTGGAAGAACCTTGGTTAACATATCTAACAATTTTTTAACTATATGAACCCTGACCAATTCAACATCTTTTTAGACTACAATTTCTCTGATAAAATGAAATTTGACATCGATATGCTTAGACCGTTCGTGATGAGATGGATTCTTCGCAAAATGAATAGCACTCTAGCCATCACAACGGACGATAAGAATGAACTCCTGCGACAACAACTCACCAACTATCTTTTTCAACCACACTGCCTCTTTCACAGCTTCACCCACTGAAATATACTCTGACTCAGTAGTAGAAAAGGCAACAACTGACTGTAGAGCAACCTTCCAACTGACCACATTACCAAACAAACAAAAAATGTGACCTGATAGAGACCTTCTTTTGTCAAGGTCTGCAACATAATCTGCATCTGTGAAGTCTTCCAACAGTGCTGATTTATCACAATCCCTACTAAAATACAATGATACACTGACACTACCTTTCAAATATCGAAGCATCCATTTAACTGCATTCCAATGCTCCTTCCCAGGATTTGACATAAACCTACTTATCATACTCATAGCATATCCCAAGTCAGGCCTAGTACAAATCATCAAATACATAATACTTCCAACAATATTACAATATGGAATATTAGCCATCTCTAACCTTTCTTGTTCAATAATAGGACACTAAGACGAAGAAAGCCTAAAATGAGATGCTAAGGGTGTAAAACTGCCTTACAACCAGAAATATTATACTTCTCAAGCAGTTTATGCACATAACTTTCCTGTGAAATGGTTAACAAACCTTTCTCCCTATCTCTTTTTACATCCATGCCTAATATCCTTTTCAGTTCACCTAAACCTTTCATCTCAAATTCACTATTCAACCGTTTTTTGAGATCACAGATTTCAGAATAATCCTTAGACACCAGTATCATATCATCTAGTAGATAAGTATATGTATCTTTCTGAGATAGTTTCCAATACACGCAGGCATCATATGAGCTCCTGTAAAACTCCTACTTCAGAATAAAGGTGTCAAACCTGATATACCACTATCTCGGCGATTGCTTCAGAGATGGACTTGTGAAGACGACAAACCATGTCTTGCTTTCCTTTCACCTCATAGCTTTTAGATTGAGCCATGTAGATCACTTCCTCCAATTCACCATGAAGGAAAGCTATGGTGACGTACATCTGTTCAACAAACATATCAAAGTGAACAGCAATAGATAAAATTAATCGAATGGACGAAAGCCTCACCACCGGAGAGAAAATCTCATGAAAGTCAACTCCCTCCTTTTGAGTGTAGCCCTTGGCTACCAGTCTAGCCTTATACCTAGGCTTGTTGTCACCTCCTGTACCTGGCTTGATTTTATAAATCCGCTTTGACTGAATGAGTTTCTGATTAGGAGGCTTTAGAACCAATGACCATGTCTGATTCTTCTGCAACGAGAACAACTCTACTTCCAAAGCATCCTTCCATTATTCCTTCGAATAAAATACAATAGCCTCCTCAAAAGTAAGAGGCTCTGCTTCAATACTGTCAGCTGTATAAGTAAGAGCATAAACAACTAAATCAGCATAACTATACCTCGTAGGAGCCTGCCTCACCCGCTGAGACCTGTCCCGAGTAAGCTGATAGTTCTGTAGGTCACTGCTACTTGATCTTTCTTCACCAAAAGCTCCCTCATCAATCAAATTCCTCTGCAGTTAAGGTTGTCTACCATCAGAACTAGATGACTGATCACTGGAATCACCTGAACTAACTGATGGTCGTGCTTTAGAATCAATTCTAACCTTTGTCTTAACCTGATCAACTGTCTGTTGTTTCTGCTGCTTTTTGACATGAAATGACATCTCTGTTTCATTAAAGGTTATATCTCTACTGACAATGCATTTATTTCTACCCTTTTCCAAGCACCAAAGTTTATATCCTTTAACACCCTGAGGATAGCCAATAAACATACATTTCAGTGCCCTCTTATTTAGTTTCCCTTCCTTTACATGAGCATAAGCTGAACATCTAAACACTTTGAGATGATCCAAGCTTGGAGCTTTTCCTGTCCATATCTTCTAAGGAGTCTTTAGGCCTAAAGCGGAAGACGAACTTCTATTAATAAGATAACAGGCCTTTTGGGCAGCTTCTCCCCAAAACTTCAAGGGTAATGAAGCATTTGTCAAGGGACACCTTGTACGCTCCATAATTGTTCTGTTTAACCTTTCAGCTAAACCATTCTACTGTGGAGTGTACGTAACAGTGAAATGCCTCGTAATTCCCTCAGATTTGCAAAATTTATCAAATTTGTGATTCACAAATTCTAAACCATTGTCTGTCCTTAGATACTTTACCTTTCTGCCTGTCTGGTTCTCAACCTACTTTTTCCATTCATGAAATTTTCCAAAAGCTTCATCCTTCTGTTTCAGTGGATACATCCACACCTTTCTTGAAAAGTCATCAATGATCGACATAAAGTACCTCGAACCTCCCATAGAAGATACCTGTGTAAGACCCCACAAATCTGAATGAACATAATCCAAAATTCCTTTGGTAGAATACTTCTCTTTCCCAAACTTCACTCTGGTAGACTTTCCCATTATGCAATGTTCACAAAATAGGAGTTCAATGTCTTTAACTCCTCCAAGAAAACCTTGTTCTGAAAGAGCTTGAAGACCTCTTTCACTGACATGAGCTAGTCTGTTATGCCATAACATAGATTTATCTGTTTCTTTCCCAGATGCAACAACCGCACTACCTGAAACTACAGTACCCTCCAACACATAAAGATCATTCTCAAGGTCCTCTTCAGCTTAACCAAAGAACCCTTGATAATCTTTAGAACTCCATTCTCAGATTTATAAGAATAACCTGTTCTATTTAATTTGCCCAGAGAAATTAGATTTCGTTTGAGTTCTGGAACATACCTTACATTTGTAAGAATTCTGATCATATCATCATGTGTTGCAATTCGAACTGACCAAATTCCTTTTACATCACAAGCACCATTATCACCAAGCAAAACTGATCCCCCATTATTTTCCTGAAAGTCAATCAAGAAATTCCGATTAGGAGTCATGTGAAACGTGCACCTTGAATCTATGATCCAACCATTCTGAATGTCCCTGTTGGACACCATCAAAACTTCTGCTGAATCATAACAATCAGTAACATTTGCTGTACTAGAATCCCCTGTATGTTTGCTACTTGATGCTTCCTTGCTTTTATTCAAAGGACAATTTTTTCTAAAGTTTCCTTCTTTATGACATAGGAAATACTTTTTGGTTTTCCCCTTTGATTTCGACCTGGATCTCGACTCTTTTCATTTTCTGTTCTTTTTCTCACTTCTTCCTCTAGCCATGAGTAACTCGCCATCCTTGTGTTCCTTTTTAATCTCGAGATTTCTCGTTCTTAAGGCATCCAACACTATATCCATGGACAATGAATCCCGTTCATATTTAATAGTTGCCTTAACTTCTTGATACGATTAAGGCAATGAATTCAAGAGAATAACCGCTTGATTTTCATCCGACATCTTCTCACCGATGTTATTAAGATCAACTATAATCTTCTGGAATTCATCTAGGTTCTCTTCTAAGCCTTTACTTGAGTCCATTTTATATCCAAAGAATTTTTCCTTTAGATTGGCAAGGACTTTGTCAAATAAAGACTTTCCAGTTTCTTCCACAACTCCGTTGTAGTAGTGGCCTCATCTACTAGCCTAAGCACTCCATCTGACAGATATAGAATTACCGTCGAATAGGCCATCTCATCCATATCCCTTTTTTCAGCTTGTGTAATTATTGGTGGAAGGTTATCTTCGTCTAAGATTTTGGCTACCTTTTGTTGTACCAGAATAGGCCTAATCTTTTTCCTCCATAACCCGAAATCACCTTTTCCATCAAATTTAACAATTTCGAACTGTGTAGACATCAAAGTCATCTGTCAAATTAATTCCAACAAAAAATCTTGAACAAAGAATATGCTAGCACACACTACCACACACCCTCCTTGGATCAACTGGAGCTCTGATACCACTTGTGAGAGTTTCTGAACCTAACTTAGATGGCCAAACAGAACACAAACAATCAGCAGAAATAAATCGAAAGCAGTAAAGAACACCAAGATATATAGTGGTTCGACCAGTTTGGTTTACATCCACTTTGAGAACCAGCTTGAATTAATTTATTGATGAGTAATAAAGAAATTTTACAAATTACAGATAATCAACGAATTCACCAATTTGTAATTTCAGTATCCACTGATACCGAGAGAGATCCGCACACAACGTCGCCTCTGAAAACTGAGAAAACCTGCTGCAAAACAACCCAAAATCCACTTAAATACCTTGTTATTTTCTACAAAGCTAAAAGTATTTTTGAATTTATTTTGAAAGTTTAAGAGTATTAATATAACTTTTGAAAGGCTAAAGGTATTTGTGAAACTAAATACTAATACTTTTCTTTAAAATTAACGGTAAAGATAATTTTTTAAAAAAATTTAAGGATATTATTGAAACTTGAAAGTTTAGAGATATTTGTAAAACAAATTACAAAGTTCAAATTTGTAATTTCTATAATTTAGTCTTTTTTTTAATCTACATTCATATCCCCGAAATATATACACTTACATACCACACATACATATGAATTATATATATAGTTTTTTTTTTATAAAGTAAAAGACTAATTCAATGCATACATATGTTTATGATATAAAAGCATATCTTCTTCTTAATTTTGGTAAAAAGTTAATAATTTTGTAATGCTCGAGTTTAAGGGGTGTACATGAATGAACCAAATCACATCTAAATGAACGAAGTATAAGGATATGAAATATAATTTAAGAAGGTACACATTTCTTTTCGGTGGCTCCTCCAAACTTAAGTGTGCTTACCTTAAAGTAATTCATGCTAAAAGAATATGTGATACATTGTGAGAATAGTATTCACTCTTAGAAGTAGTTTAAGATAAGTAAGAATAACGTTGTAGGGATGCTGAAAAATGTCGAGACCATGAAGTGTTAAATCTAGATTCTGAATTTTGTGCATGAGGCATTATAGTTTTCTTCATTCCTTCTTTTGGGTCAATAACATGTGTAATAATAAAAAAAAAAAAAAATTGATTCCTATAATTTTTAGTGGAGAATATAATATCTTAATTCTTTAAACTGTACCAACTAAATCAAATATATGTACAATCTAATATATGTTAGCGAAAAAAAAAATCTGTAATTTAAATAGACATTGCACTTTAATAACCAAATGTAAAAGCTCTGAACGATTATAAAAAAAGAAACTCACAAAACAATCTCAAGCAGTTTTCAAAATCTCTATCAAAGAATTTTTTTTTCCTTAAAACACTTCAAAATATTGGTTTGATTTTTGCAAGGTAATTTGTGAAAATATGTTTGAATTATAAAAATATAAACCACTAATTTTTGCCGCGTGGTTTATATTATGTCGATAGCTCATATTCTCACTGTATCGGAATAAAACTTGGAAGGCCACGACAAGGAAGAAGATGTCGAAATTTTCAATGAAAATGAAGTATTTATTCTTGTTTAATTTTCTTTATTCTCCTTTGAATTCTTTTGATGCATATTCAAAACGTGGTTTCTAAATATGCATATGCAAATGGAGTTATCTACTTTGCAAGTAAAATTAATTAAAATAACATGACAGAAAATTTCATGTGCTTTTATTGTTATTTTAGGTTAATTTAAAAAATGAGGGTGAAAGAAAAATATGATTCAAAGATTTAATGATTAGATTAGAATTCGATAGTGAAATTATTAATTTTACATTACTTGTGGATAAGATCGCATATTTATTAAAGAGCCATTTGAATGAAAGTGTTCGACTTTGGTAACAATTAGGATTTGATTTAAAGAGATGGTTTTTTTGTTTCACCTCTTTAAACTTGCATGAAAATTTTCTACCTCAAAATTAATTTTAGAATGGGAGATGTAGTCTATGTATTCTAATAAATTTTTATGATCAGCTCTCTCCAATTTTTAATATGTAGTTCTCTTTCTACCCATAAACCCCAACATATTCATTTTATGTTCAACAAATATTTCTTTCAATAGCTTTAACTAAATAGTTTGACTGAAATTGTTACGGACTAAAATTCAAGTACTAAATTATCACAAAATTGAAAATACAAGGGATTAAATGATTATAAACTGTAGTTCATGGATGATATACTTTTTACTTTTATAAAATTTTAGAGACTAAAAGGGTTAATTGGGTAAAAAAAATATATGTGATTGTATAATTCGTAATATTTAATTTAAAAGGTGTGAGAAGTTTAATTTCTTACAATCAGGAAATCTCTATACTCTGTAATTATTCTCCAAATTCAAAGATAAAAGTAAGGACCTATTTAGATTGACATGGAAAAAATCATTTTTATTTAAGCACTTTTGATACAATTTATTTAAAATAAAGATACTCATGTGTTTGACAATTCTTTCTCAAAGTGTTTTTATATATAAATTTATTTAGTTTGTTTTATGTACTAAAAGTGTTTTTCTATTAATATCAAATTACCATAAAAGACGGTTATAAAATATTATGAACTAGTAATTTAAACTATAGTTGCCAAAGTTTGTCGGAGTATGACCAATAGTGGTGGCTAGAGTTGATCGGTGGCAGTGGTGGTAGGAGGTAGCCAGGACAACGTAGTGGAAGTGAGGTACATGATTTTTGGGACATTTTGGTAATTTTAAGAATTATACAAATTAGGGAGAGATTAACCATTAAACAGTCCAAAATCATTTTTCTAAAAGTTGGTTTTAAGTGTTCGTCCTAAACCAACTTATTTCATAAACTCATTTTTTTAAAAAACTATTTTGAGTGGTTGTCAAAAACTCCAACTTTTTTCAACTCACCCTAAGTTTATTACCATCAAAATTAGAGACTATGTTGGAAAGCTGGAATATAATTAGGATTACAGGAAATCTGAAGGGTGTTGGAATGAGCGGGGAATTGAGGGCGGAGTAAAAATGGGATCTCGAAGCGTGAAAATAGTTGGAAAAATGGTTGAGTTGAAAGCTGTGGAAACAGAATACGTTTGGTATTATAAATTAGGTTCAAAACGCTCGATCCAAACATAGGTTTTAAATTACAATACATTACAAACTCATACCATTACGACTTCCCATATAGCTCCTTAGAATCTAGATCAACCAATCTGGCTAGAAATGGACTATGGGATGCATACACTAGATAATAGAAAGAAAAAACATTTGATTAACAAATTCAGCCCAAGTATTACATATGTATTTATATAACTATAAGCACAAAATGAATATGTTGGGGATGCGAACATAAAGTTCCATTGTTAGTTAGATTAAGGGAATGACTATGATATATAAATAAGGATAACTATCATTAATAATAATAAAAAAAAAAAATTAGGTCCTATTAGCATTGTTTGTTCTCACTCACACATGCATAATATGAAATTCTCAAGAAGTCACCCAACATAGAATTCTTCCAAGCTAAGCACACTTAATTATGAAGTTTCTATGATTGAGCCATCGAAAAGTTGGAATGTGCATCTTGTTGGTATAAGTATTAAATTGAATTCTTTTAAACCTTTCTTATTCATACTTTTATATTCTCAAGATCCCTCTCATTCAATTATGATCTCGATTTATTCATGTTTCCCTCCTAAACTCGAGGCGTTACATGGGCCTTGAAAAAGTAGTCATGGTGGAGATCCATGCTTTACGGACTAGAGATGCGCGGTAGAGAAGAAGAGTTGGCTAAATAAGAGATAGTAGATGTATGACTATTTGAAGGGAGGCCTGGTGATATTTTTTATTCGAGGGGAGATGAACTGTTAGGAATGCAACTAAAGTTCTACAATGGTAAAATAAGAGAATAATCATAATTACACAATTGAGAATAACTATTTTCAACGATATAAGACGTTTTGGATGAAATTAAAAAGTCTCGACTAAGAGGTTAGAAGTTTAAATTTTTCCTTTCAAAATTATTGTAATAAAAAAAAGAAGTGTGACAAGTGGGACACTAGAGATTAAATCTTGTGAATAATGGCTGCATGCGGTCATTGAAGAAAATATCTTTTTTAATTTTTTTAATTTTTTAATTTTTTGGGAAATGGAATAACAGGGTAACTGCCAGCATGCTTCAGCCTTCAGCCGTTACTACTCCCATAATTTTTTTTTTTTTTGAAAATTAATTTTTTAAAATTAATAAAAATAAATAAATAAAAGTAAAATAACTGAACCGAAGAATGGCTTTTTAGGGGGAAAAAAGGAGAAAAAGACAAGATTAGATAAAGTAGAAAAACTGAAGCATGGCTTATTAGCATGGCGCATTTTTAATGCAATTAATAATAGGATTCTGTTGGAAATGCGGTATGGAAAAATTTTACTCCCTACCTACTATACTATAATAATATGGAATTCATATATATATATATATATATATATATATTTTTTTTGAGGTAATATGGATTTTCTTATTACCTCTTTGTGAAATAAATAATATATATAAATTTATGTCGTTTAAATTCTATTTTGGTCTCTGAACTTTAGATTTTATTTCATTTTAATCTTTATATTTTAGAAAACAACCGTTTTGGTCCTTGAACTTTTAAAAGTATTTATTTTAGTCTCTATTATTAGGATTTTGTTAACTCTTTGATGAAATTGCTTTGTTGAGCAAAATAAAGGTAACGTGAAATGCCAATAACCAACGCGCTAAAATATCGAACGGCCAAAGTCTTGCATGCATAATGATTTTTGAGTTTTCTATAGAAAATCACTTTTGCCACTTATTCAAAATTGAAATTCTAAATTTTTCAGCATGATTAACTTATTTGACAGTTTAGTCATCTAAAAAATACAAGTTATCTCATAATTTTGTTTAAGAGTTAATAGGATTTTAATAACATAGACTAAAGTAAGCCATTTTTAAAAGTTTATGGACTAGAATAGACGTTTTGAAAAGTTTAGAAACCAAAATAGAACAAAATTCAAAATTCTAAAATTAAGATAAGGATTAAAATCGACCAATTATGAATGGAAGGAGTAAAAGTTTTTCTTACTGATGCCTATCCCTTGTTGTGCACAAAAGCTATCTCGATGTTACTTTTTTTTCCTTTTAATTTATTTGTAAACACATTCTAGGGCTTCCTAAAAACCCTTGACATAAGTTTTCACGAAGAAAGAATAATAAATTGTTGAGCGAGAGACTAATTTCCATCAACTTTTAGGAATTCCAAAACTATCGTTGTTAAATAAATGTTCTCATTACCATTTTAAATTATAAAGTGAAAGATAAATCATATATATTCAAGGATCAAAATATTTTGATACATTGACGATATATCTGTAAAATCACATATCCAATAGAGATATTGGGGAGTAAGATCTTTTTTCTTCAAATTCACGATATATCTCCGATACTAGCGATATATCTCCAATATATCTTTTTGGGCTAATACCCTTTGCACTAAGCACATCGTAGATATTTTGTGGATATGTTACAAATATTTTGTAGATATATGATGGAAATATCGTGGATATTTCGTCTACATGTCATCTGATTATCTCTATATAGCACTTTTTTTTTTCCAATATCAAGCTTTCCAATGTGTTACCTTTTTCCAATTTTCAATTCAAAGCTTTCATTTTCAAAGAAATTAAATTTGGATTTTTTTTTTTTTTTTTTAAAAAAACTTTAACCATAACCATAAAGCTGGTGGAGCAAGAATTACTCCTTCACTAGATAATTTCAATTCACGCATACCACATAAGACTCCCACCATAACCATAGAGAGTTGGTGGGCTAAGAACTGAAGCAATAGAAAAATATTTCATTCGTAGAAGTTCCACACATGATGATGCCAAATTGAATTTGATTAACTTGTTTCAAGTATGGAGGGGATGAGTTTGGACAGTCAATATGTCTATAACAACAGTAACTATGACTATTCTCATAATAACTATAGTCATTCAAGTGATTATGGTTCCTATACTTATTGCGATGGATTTAAGACATCGTTCTATACACGAGGACAACTCTATCATGAAAGTGATGAAGGCTCAGACTTAGTGTCTCTATGTTATCTACGTTCTTCAGATCATCCTCATCTAAATGAAACATAGTTTGATTTAAGGTATCCTCCTATTGGTAGCATTGGGGTTGGTGTTAAGACTCATGGATGATATACTTCCAATTATGTTATAATTTTTTAACATACAATGACATGGGAGCAATATTGTCATTATTAAATGAATTATGCTAATATTGAGCTATTACCTCTTAGATCATTTTTTTTATTATTGAATCTTGTATTTGACCTTCGTTTTGTATGACTTAGACTTTATTAATAACATATTCAATTCATAGTATTTTTTTGGTCTTCATTATTATTTATTATTTCATTACCAAATCATATTTAGCTTCTAATTATGAATTTATATGCTTAAAGTCATAGTTTATTACTTGAATAAGTTTGTTCTAAAATTTCACTAAAAAATTCATAATATTTTAATGAATTTTTGTGATATCTGTGATTCTCCCAGAATATCTATTTATATTTAGATATCTATCGATATATCTATAAATCTAACTTACCGATATTTACACTGATAACGGCATTTTCATTCTTTTATATATTTACAACACCAATTAAAATTGAAATGGGAGGAAAATAAAAATCAATTATATATAACTTTATCTTTGTATATTAATGGAAATAGATTGAAATAATAGGAGATACAAGAATCAAAATATAAAAGATGAAGTACATTCATTGACAATAATTGTATATACATGAGTAAACATCCTATACAAAATAAATAAAAGCAAAAAAGTTCAATTTGGAACAAGATTTATAACCCAAAGTTGCCAAAATAATGTAGGAAAAAACCACTAGATCAGATGATATTAGTGAAGGAGAAGAAAAGAAAAAAAAACCCAAGAAAAAGAAACATGAAAACAAATGAATCATCTCTAGAAACATATTCTTCTTGGAAATTAGTATGTCTTTGGAAAAAAAAAAAATCATCCTTTACAAGCTTTATTGAAGTTGTAGAGTTGTAATTCTGTCATAAATACGCACATTTTGATAACGTGTATTAAACCAGATGAATATGACCCAATTTACTAAATAATTATCAATATCAATTTCTTCTTTCTAAATCATTACTCTATATTTTCCAAATCATATTGCACAAAAAAAAATGTAACCTAAAAATAAGCACTTGGTCAATTATATTGCACAAAAAATTGTAACCTAAAAAATTGGGAACAATTTCAATGACGGGCATATATCAACACTTTAAATAAGTATTTTTTTTTGTGACAAACATTTTATTCCACTAAATTAGTTTATTAAATAAGTGTTCTCATTATAATTTCGAAAATCGCGTAGATCTATGATGAAAGTAAAATGGAAATTTAAAGAGAATGAAAACGAAATCGATTTCATTTAGTTCGGAGGATCAAAATTATAATACAACTTAATCCTAGTATTAATATAATTAGATTGAAATAATAGGAGGAATATGAATTGAAATAAGCATAATCATCGAAAATCTTGTACTAATTTTGATATTTGGAAGCAATAATTGAAACCATAAAATTAGATGGAATTATATCATGATTTAGATAATAAACTTTGATTTTATTGGTGAGCATTTTAATTCAAACTAAATAAAATTTCAAAATATTAATATGGAATCAAAATCTACCATCAACGGTTACCAAAATAATGCAAAAAGAAACACGAGAGATGACATTAGAAAAGGAGAAGAAAAGGGAAGAAAATGGGGAAGCGGGTGAATCATGTGTTGGCCCGTTTAAATAAATTAAAGCGTCTTTTTAAGAGATGTATATTTTTTTGAAAATTGAAACGTTTACTCAACAAAAATTCATTTTTTAGAAGTGTCATTAAAGTTGTAACAATATGTTTGTCAGAAATATGCATGCAAATAAACGTGTCGCTCCAAACGAGACAAATCACAAATCATGACTCACCTTACAGAATAATGCCTAACAAAACCCGCTCCTCCTAGAAGTTATCACCCTAATTACACTTTTCTTGACTTTGTTTAGCAAAACGGTCACCTTTAATAACATCTTCCCATTTATATCACACATGAATTTGACACCTTTCTCAAATATTCGTCATAAAAACTTCCTTTTAATTTAATGACAACCCAAAATGTACGTATTTTCCTTTTGTTATTTAGCGTTTGTTTGTTTGTTTGTTTTAGTAATGTTTAGGGATTTCTAAACTACCCCAAAGTATTCAAAATCACGTAGTATATGTAGGTTGTAGGTTGGTAAAATAAAAAAGAATACAATATCATGTATGGTAGCTTACGGAACCTATAGCCTTTAATTTGGCTAAGATCAACTGAAATAATTGGAAAATAAACCAATTTTTTAAGACCAAAATACAGTAATGGACTTAAATTTTCGTTGATATGTCGATATTATTGTATGTTGACATTTTTACATACTCATATATGCAATATTGATATAAAGGTCAAAATTACAGTAATGGACTTAAATGAGAGAGATTCTTCTATTGCATGACTTTGGAAATTGAAAGGTATATATTTGTTTAGAAATTCATATCTTATTAAGAATTTACATTAAAGTTAGTAGCATCTCTAGCAAAGACACATTCAAATTATACGTTTATGAACACGACAAATTTAGTTCAAGTTAGAGTAAACGATTCCTTGTATCAAACCTATTTTTCTTTTCAAATTCTCGCTTCACGTGGCCAAATCACTCTTCTTGGGAGAATCACCTTAGTTACAACCCATTTCTCAACTTTATTTACCCTAATAATACACATCAGAAACAATAGATCTCTTATAATTCAATAGTGGAAGGGGTGATTATTGACCGCTAAAACTAAATCGAAATCGAATTAATGTGGTTCGTTTTGATTTGATATATTTTGAGACCAAATTACCGTTGTTCGGTTGGTTTCAAATTTGAAAACCGATTTCAAACTGAATCGAACCGCTTTTATATAGATAACCGTGAAATCGAATTGAACCGAACCGCTTGTAAGTTAGAAAATATGAAAAAGTATGAAAAAAAGGTGAAACCGAACTGAACATACGATTTGGTTTGATTTCAAAAGATGTACTTTCTAAAATTTGATGTTTGGTTCAGTTTGAACTCCAAACCGAACCGAACCGAACCGAACCGGTTAACATCCCTAAATAGTGGTGTAATCACCCTAATTAACATCTTTGCTAAACTCTCATTCTCAACCATCTCTCCTTCCATTTTAACAACACCCAAATTTGACATCCTTACCTCCTCTTGTTCAAGATCTTCACTCAAGTACAATTCCACAATTCAATAAGCACACCCATTATTCAATTCAATTTAGAGAAAATAATAATTTTAAAAAACCTACTCTCCTTTTATATATTGTCATTAATATTTGTTTAGGGTAATATAATTGAACTTTGAAAAATATGTTACCTTCTAAAATAAAGATCGAAGTCATCTTATTAACTAAATAAATAAAGAAACAAAGTGAGATAACTTCAACGATAATTGACATGATTTCTTATCCTAAAGATTGGAGATTTGATCTTCATTCCATCGTTGTTATACTCAAAATAAATAAATAAATAAAAACACAAAAAAATTAAAGATAAGAGAGCAACTCAATTTATACTCACTATTTCATATTCAGTTGATCAATTTTTTTTCTTACAATTATAGCATCACCACGGAAAGACAAAATCATATTTATTTGTGGTTATAATTTTCTTTTTTCCTAAAAAAATTAGTGTTTATTCAAAAGGATCGAAACAAAATTGAATTTTTCTTTTTTAAAGTTGAATTACCAATATTATAATACAAGTCAGCATGAATGGAAATAAATGGAAATAATACGAAAATGGGAAAAAATTTAGAAGATATAAATATGATTATCGATAAATTTTAATTTTAATATATATCGAAAGTAGATTGAATGGAAGCAAATGAATCAGATAGAATTATTTGATTTAGTTGATAAACTTTAATCTTATTTAAAAAAGAGTGAACCTATACTGTAAGATAAAATTAACGAAGTAAATTGAAAAGAAACAAATAAATAATAATAATGGATAATCAATACTTTATGATAAAATAAAAATGAACTAAAATAAGGTAAGAATAGTACCTAATACACATTATAGTTGAGCGAAGAGGAGGAGAAAAAAGGTGAAAACGGAAAAATTGTGCATGTTTTTGGAAATCGAAATGCATACTTGATAATCAAAACAATCTCTTCTAATTCCGATAAATCATGTGAGGACCATCTAGTCAACTAAAATACATATTAAAATGAGTTATTTTTAAATATAGAAAAATAAATTAAAATATTTACAAGATATAACAAAATTTTAGAACTATCAGTGCCTATCACTAATAATTCTAAAATTTTACTATATTTTGTATATATTTTTTTAAAAAAATTCTATTTGAAATAATTTTTCTATTAATATACATATTTGTTAAAAAAAAGGAAATTTCAAAAATAGAAGGATAAGAGAAACTATTTACATAAAATTGATAGAAATTGATAGAGGCAGATAGAAGTTTATCTGTATTTATTAGTGTTATTTTTACTATTTTTATAAATAGTTTGTTATTTTTTCTACCCGTCAAAATTTTCTTAAAAACCTTGATGTCTTAAAAGCTACGCTGAAGTTATAGTGACATATTTCTATCAAAAACACATTCAGACAACATATTTTTAACATGACAAATATGACTCAAGTTAACCTAAACACAACAATTCTTTGGTCAAACATTTTTTTCTTCAAATGCTCATATCAGGGGACTAAACCCCTCTCTCCTCAAGAGTATCAACTTGAATTACATCACATTTCTCAACTATGTTTACCTTTTCCACTCACACAACTATACACAACTCAATCTACTAAAAAGATCAGTTAAAAAAAAAACATACTATCCTTTTATGTTATTATTTCTTGGGGATAGACCTTTCATTCTCGACAATGATGCCACCTTATTTTCCCAAATGAACAACATGTACTAAAAGACGAGAGAGAAACTCAATTTACATTCACTATGCTATAGATAATAACATCATCAATAAAATTGGTCCTCATTTTGATAATAAAACCCTCCTCTAATCCCTATACAAAAACAAGGAAATAAAAAACATTTTCTTCACTAAAAAAAGAACAAAAGAAAAGGGAAAAAACATCCCTAGCTGTGGCGAAACTCCTAAATCTATCCTTCTTCACTTCACACTATCAAATCTCTTCCATTCCTTGAATTAAAACACTCTTTTATTTCATCATCATCATCATCATCTTCTTCTTCTTCTTCCTGCAATTCCCCATTTTCTTCTTCATCGTCATTTTCAATCTCCACCACGCCATTTCTAGTCAATTCCTTAGCTCTCTCAGCTTGTTCTTCCCAATTGGTTCGTACCAGAACCATCAGCATCGTTATTGCACATGACCCCTGCGCCGCCAACAGTCCAATCCACAGCCCTTTGAAATCCCATCCGGCGTAAAAGCTCAGCCATATTGCCACCGGCATTCCCACCATATAAAAACATCCCAAATTTATATTCGCCCCCAATTTTGGCCTGGCTGTTCCTCTTAATACTCCACAGCTTGTCGTCTGTGGACAGTTTCCCAGTTCACAGAGTCCGATGATTGGGAGAATTGTAGATGTTAATTCGATGATTTCTATGTCTTTTGTGAACATTGTTGCCCATACTTTCCGGATACTGAAAGCGAAAACCAACGCTGAAATTCCGAAGAAGAAGCTTGTACAGAGCCCAACAATGGCGGCTAATTTTGCTCCGTTTGGATGATTTGCTCCCAATTCATTTCCTACTCTTGTTGATACTCCAAGGCTCAAGGATGATGGGAAAATGTAGATTAAAGCAGTGGTTTGAATCAAAATCCCCATTGAAGCGATTGTGGATTGAGGATTCAACATGAACCCACTTAATAAAGTCATGATTTCATACCACCACCATTCTAAACAAACAGAAATACAGCTTGGAATCGCTAATTCAAGTAGCAATTTCCATTCTTTCAACCAATCCGACGACATTCCCGGCCAGGTTTTCTTGTAGACGCCGGAGACTAAGATGAAGATAACCAATAATCCGACGAGGTTGAAATTAGTCCAAACGGCTCCTAAAGCGACGCCGCGAGTTCCCCATTCGAGAACAGAAACGAAAAGGTAATTAATTGGGATGTGAAATAGAATGGCTAATATAGCACAACATGTGATAGGGAGATTAATGGATTGACTACGAAGGTAAATTCGTAAAGGGTGAAAAAAGGACAGAGCAATTAAGTCGGGGAGAGAACAGAGGATATAGGAATGAGCTTCATTAGCAATATCTTCATTTTGGCCAAAAAAGAGAAGGATTTTCTTCATATTGAACCATAGAAACGAAATGGGTAATGAAGAAATCAGGAGAAGAATGATAGTTCTTTGAAGAGCAAGGCCTAAAAGTTTGAATTTTTTAGCTCCAAAAGCTTGGCCACAAATGGGTTCCATACCAGTAGCAAGACCAGAAAGAACAGAGTAACCAGTGATATTAGCAAAGCCAATAGCAAGTGAACCACCAGCTAAGGATAAACCACCCAACCGGCCAAGAAACATCATGGAAATCACCGAACGAAAGTACATTAAAAAGCCGACAAGAATCATCGGAAATGCGACGCTGGCTATACATTTGGACTCTGTAAGAACATGAGGACGATATGGAAGTTCTGTCTCTGTTTCTTCCGTTGGGGATTCTGAGATCAAAGGAGTTTTAAGTGTCGGAATGTTTTGTTCGTCAGAAAGTACAGATTCAGAAGCAGACATTGTCGGAAACACACAAAAAAGAGAGAAGAAAAAAGGGTAATTTTTCTTTTTTCTTTTTTTTTTTCTCAGAAAGAAGAAAACAAGGTGGGGGCACTTTTGAACAGAGATAATGAAAATTAAATGTTGAACTGAAAAATGAGTTGAATTCTTAGTTTATAAGCGGGCTTTTATGACCATGAAGAATGAAGGCCTGCAATGGAAGAAACAAGAAAATTCCAAACAGAGATAGAGGGAGACAGAGACAGAGACAGAGACAGAGACAGAGACAGAAACAGAGAGACAGAGAGACAGAGAGATTTGCAAGACCAAATCTGAGATGGGTCAGTGCGAAGGAATGAAAAGGGTTATAGCAGTATTTATAGTGAAGAAAATTCTACATAAATATACGAGTAAAGCCGAACAAAGACCAGTAAGAAAATTATTTATTTATTATTATTAGTTTTTTTAATTACTTTCTCGTTTTTGTTTCTATTTAATGAAAAGTATTAATATTGTTTATAAACAACGTTATAAGACTAGGAAATTCTGCCATTGGTACTTATCTTAGAGGACAAATACTAACGATTGGACGGTTAAGTCGGTCACCATAGTTTAATTTATTCACATAAAAGCCTCTAAGTTTCGAGTCCAGATTTCTAACCTAGATTGTAAAAGCGAAATTTTTTACAAATAAAAATAATAAAAAAAAAAATATCGATATCTATTAAAAATATATTTCTATCAATTTTTATCATTGATAAATACCAACTTCTATCAGTCTCTATAAAAAAAATTAAAATTTTACTATTGTATGTAAATAGTTTATTTTTCTATTTTTGAAAATTCTCCCTTTTAAAATGTTGCATTTTAATTTAAACTTTAGTTTTCATTTAGTATTTAGGATTTAATATTTCACATTTTTCTACTACATGTTTTCGTTAATGCTATTTTTTTGTTTGCGTCATTTTAATTTATTTGAAATAGTTATTATGTGATTTTTCTAAAAAAAATTTTAATTGTGATGAAAAATTAGTGACAACTAATTCAATTATAATTAATTAATATAAGTCAATATTAAAGATCAAAAGTAAATATTTAATGAGAATTAAAGGTAAGAGTGTAAATTTTGATATTAGGGACTAAATGAAAACAAAAAAATTTTGATATTAGGGACTAAATGAAAACAAAACTCATTCGTCATAAGAAAAAAATTTGAATTTAAACTCAAAAGTCAAGATTAAAACTATAATATTTTGAAATCTAAAGGTTGTTTAGAATGCTGAGATGAGATATGATGTCTAGAATATATATGTCTATAGAGTTTATATGTATGTAGAATTCATATATCTATAGAGTTTATATGTATGTGGAATTCATATATTAGTGTTTTGGGTGTTTGGGATGCAAAGTTAAGTTAATATGTTAAGGGTATCTGGTGCATTTTTTTCTAACACAAATAATCTATTTTTATGGTGACTATTTTTGCTTGGAAACTTTTTTTATTAAATAATTCTACATATATATTTTTTTTAATAAACTATGAACTACATTTTTTCTTTTTTAATTACATTTTGTTTTATTTTTTTTAAAAGCACACATATATTGTTGAGAGTTTTGGAAAAGGGGTTCATGGTTTACTTATGCATAATAAATTTTAATTTTTTAAAAAAATTTAAGAAATCATTTTACAAATTTGTGCATGTAACATTTCTAGTTAAGTTGGACAAAATTATAAATTCGTTGGAATAAAAAACAAATTTGGATTTACATGGTAAGTGAAATATTCTCAAAATATAATTGCACTATATGGCCATATTAACATCATGTTACATGGTTGGCACAAAAAATATGTAACAAAAACCTTATTTTTTGACCCATTTATATAAAAAAAAAAAAAAAATTATATATGATATGTGCCAACAAATGACTAAGTTCACTTGCACAAAAAATTACATAAATGTCCATCCAAATCGTCTCTTTGTAGATATATTTGACAACTTTCTTTTACCTTCCAAACTCTAGTTTATAATCTTTTTGACATGATACAAGTTTATATTTGGATTAACTTGGAATTTTTTTTTTCAAAAATTTATTTTAATTTAAACACTTTTGATAAAAATTGTTTAAAATAAAAACAGTCATGTGTTTGATAACTCTTTCTCATATACAAGTATGTTTGATTTGTTATATGCTAAAAATATTTTTATTAATGTCAAATTACTATAATGAAAGACTATAAGATACTATGAAATAATAATTTAAAATGATTATTGTTCGAGTTGGTGGAGGTGACCGGCATTGGTGGTCGTCGAAATTGACCGTTGATGTTGGTGGTTGGATGTGGCCGGAGTTGGCCGCTGGCAGAAGTCACCGAAGATAGCCGTCGGATATGGTGGTCAAAGTGGCAACGGGGGCATTAGTAGTGATAAGGGATGGGTGCATTGTTGGACATAGTATAAGACATTGATGACATACCGAACTGCCCTCCCAAATATTGAATTGAGTTTATATTTCAACTTATATCATTTCATGTGTCATCACCTCAAACGCCTCCTTAGAGACAAAATTGAAATTGGACTAAAAATTTTGGCCCTGTTGGCAATCATTTGATTTTTCATTTTTAGTTTATAAAAATTAGCCTAAATATACTCATTCCACTTCTATGTCTCTTGCTTGTTATCTATTTCGGATTCATGATTTAGAAACCAAGCCAAAATTTGAAGCTAAAAAAAAAGTAGTCTTTAAAAACTTATTTTTGTTTTTGAAATTTGGTTAAGAACTCAATTCTTAAACTTAAGAAAAATGCACACCATGGAAAGAAAATGAAAAAAAGTAGGCTTAAATTTCAAAAATAAAAAGCGAAATGGTTACCCAATAAGGGCCTTAGGAACTAAAAAGGTAGGTTTTTTCGTTTTCCTTTTCTTTTAATATTAATAAATATTTTTAATTTTGTTGTCAGGAGGAACCGTGCATGACTTATGCAACACATTGAGATGTTGAATGAAAATTATAGTTTTGAACCGACGGTTTTTCCTTTTTCTTTCTTACTTTATGTTTTTGTATTTTGGTTTATGTATCATAATAATGTACTAGGGAATTATCAAAATAGGGTTGTGGAGAATAGTATATTACACAAAAGATTCGTTGTTGAAATAAAAAAAAAAAAGTTCAAACATCTCGTGTGATGTACCTCACGAAAATTGTTTGAACCATTTTGTTTCTTTCTTGTTTTGTTTCTTTCTTCCTTATACAACTCACTATTTGGATTTGAGTGAAAAAAGATAGAGTAGAAAAATGAAAATGCGACGCTCTGTTAGAGACAATTCGAATATCAATTATTTTTACACAATTATAGAAATGATATGAATGTGTGAAAAGATATAATTACAGTTTTCTATTTAATTTGAAATGAAATATGTGTGTTTTAGCTATAATTGCAATGAGTTGTTTAATGGAAATTGTGTATGGAGATTTAATTTCATTGTTCTAAAACCATGGCCGCATATTCCTCTTCCATAACTGCACGAAAAAAGAAAAGAAGTAAACGAAAATAAAAACCTCATTGCTCTCTCCTAGTAGAGGTGTTAAAAAAATCAATCTAACTTAATCCGAAACCAGGTGGGATAGAGTTAGGTCCACCAATTCGATTCGATTTGTGAGTTTAGAAGAAACAAAATCTAATTTAACTCAAACCTATATATATATTATGTTTCTAATTGGCTTTTATGTTGGGCCTATTTTTTGTTTAGGGTTTAAGAGTGATGTCATACCTAAACGATTTTTAGGTAGGAAGCCTATCTTTGCTATATATATATTTATAAATGTCTTTAAATTTATTTTTTTTTCCAAAAAGGTTTTTTATGTTATTTTTGGACAGTTTACCTTTTTTTTTAATATATTTTTTTATATTCGTTATATATATATTTCCTATTTTCAAAGTTACTTTAATCATGGAGAGAGAAAATACATTTATTATAAAGAGAGAAAATGTATTTATTTTAATTTTTTCTATTTTTCAATTTAGAAAAAAATGCATTTAATGAAATTTTATTTTATATTTACGTTAGTTTTCACATATCAATTTATTGGTTTTTTTTTTACGGATTAATGATTATTTTGAATATACTTTAGAATATTTTGACGGATTCATGATTATTTTAAATAGAATATTTTGACGGATTCATGATTATTTTAAATATACCTTAGAACATTTTGTTAAATATTTTAAAAAAAAAATTCTAACCAATATATGAAATATACTACAGTTTATAAATTAGAGATTGACTCAATACTTGACATAAATCACAGTATAAACAAATATATGAAATATACCATGGTATATAAATCTTCATAAATTTAATTTACACCACAGTATATATATTATAATACAGTTAAGTTTAAATAAGAAAAAACAATCGTTTATATCAAATAAACGAATACATATATCACAGTATATATAAAATTTCCTACAAAAGCTAAAAAAGTACATATATCACAGTATATATAAAAAATAGGAAAAAAAATAAAGTCCATCTTCATATAGAGGTTTATAATACATAACCCTCAATCTTCATCTCTTCTTCTTTTTCGGCCATGGCCATCATGGATCTCTCCCCTCGTCATTGTCGATCGGATTTGCTCGCCCCATCGTGTCGTTGATCGAATCTGCTCAACCCATCACCGTCGATTCGCCCCATGTCGTCCGCACCATCGATTAGTCCCAAGTTGTTCGTGTCATCTCGTGTCGAGCTATCAATTCACCCCACGCCTTCGTCTACCGCCTGCAACTCACATCTCCAGAAGGAGAAAAGAGGGGGAGGGGAAGGAGAAAAGAGAGAGAAGAGGAAGAAACGAGTGTGAATTATGGAGGAGAGAATATAGAAAATATATTACTGGGGAGAGAGAATATAAACATGGGGGAGAGAGAATATGCATGTGAGATTGAGATATGCATAGGGGAGAGAGAATATGCATGGGGGAGAAAGAGTATGCATGGAGGAGAGAGAAATATATAAATATATATATAACTAGGTGAGGACTAAATTGTAAATGCCACTGATATTAATGAAAATATGAAGGCCAATNCTTAAGTAAGGGCTAAATTGTAAATAACCACTTATATTAGTAAAAATAGGGAGGCCAATAGGTTTTTTTTTGTAAAAAATGAAATGTTCAAGACATTAACGTAACATGTGCCTATTCTTTAGGCATTTTATGTAGAAATCCCATACATAAATAAATCTCTTAATCCTACATGGACATTATCATTGTATCGTCAATTATGTACTTTGTTGCTCCTCAAGATAATAAAATATTCTCTCTTCTGCTCGTAAATGTAGCTAACACAATATTAGTGAATCAAATGTCTTTCTTATTCATGTTCTTTATTCTTTGCTTGTTAGTTTGTTTATATAGTAACATATGTATTTAGTTGTTAGGATCTTCTGTTATAGAGTTTTCACCAGAATTACACCGCCTCTCAATATATTTTTCTCTTGTCCAAGGCCACAACATTCACCATTTGGAAACATCAAGGCAACTAATATGATCTCCCTCTCATTAGCTCGTGCTTCGTTGAAACCAGAGCTGCTCGCCCTTGATTATCTCCTTCTCCCTTCGTTCATTGTAGCTAACATATCTCATCTCCCTCTCATTCACCTTTCACCCACTACTAACAACCACTCGATATGATAGTCATCATCTATCTCTCCATAAATTACCATATGTTCACTAGACATTGGCTTCTATTGTTCACTAGACATTGGCTTCTATTGTTCACTATAAGGGTGTTGATGTCGTGGTTGTCCAATTTGCTGGCACCAATTCTCTTTCAATGCTAGTCATTTATCAAACCAAAGAATTAAATCTAACCTAGCCTAAAAATATAAGGGTCGGGGTTGAATTGGGTTGTCGTTTAATTGTAAGGGTGTTCATGTCGTAGAGGAAGTGTATACACGATATATAGAATGTGAGGACCTTATTCAATTTGACTGTTGAATCACCAATAAATGGACCCCACCTGTCCCCCAACTCATTGCTCTTCACTTAGTATAGATAAACTTTCAAACAACTAAATCATTTGTACTTGGTAATGAATTATAAAAAGTAAGCTTGTATCGTATTAGAGTTAGTTTTGTATTTGCTGAGTTTTTAATAATCTATTAATTGACAATTGTCACTCACTTGTATTCATGTGCTTATTTATAGCACTTGTATTCATTGAATACTAATGAAGCAAGTTTTATTTACATCTTGCGTAATATGGTATCAGAGAAGGTTGGTTCAGGATGTCCTGTGTTCAAGCCTTTGCATTATTATTTCTTCCCCAATTAATATTCATTTCCACTTGTTGGGTGTTCTCCATATTTCAAGCCCACAATTGAGAGGGAGTGGTAGATGATATAAGATTTAATTTACCTTTACCCATCAACTTAAGTTTTTGAGTCAATCGATAATTTAAGATGGTATCAGATGAAATTATCTCTTCATGACCGATACATTGGAAGCGGTTGCAGTTGACCTCGAAGATTCTTCCATGGCAAACCCTTCGAGTTCTCTACCTATGAATTCCATGATTTGATGAATTCCATGACAAATCAGTTGGTCATTGAGCAATACTCTAATCCACATTTCCTTCATCACTTTGATAATGCCTATTTGGTACTTGTTTCTGATCTTTTAACTGAATCCAATTATATTTCCTAGAGTCGTGCCATGATCTTTGGCCTTATAGTGAAAAACAAACCTGACTTTGTCAATGGTACTATTCTTTACCCTAATAATGAACTAAAAAAATTCTTAGATCATATGTAATAGCGTAGTTACCGCTTGGCTCCTCAATGTTTTGTCGAAGGAAATCTTTGCTAGCATAAATTTTTCGGATTCTACCAGAGAAATTTGGTTAGATCTTCAACAAAGCTATCAATGCAAGAATCGATCTCGAATTTTTCAATTTCATTGAGAAAGTTCTAATTTTTTCCAAATGGTTACCATCTATTGGCAAATTGAAAACATTATGAAATGAATTGGTTTCATATACGGTGATTTGTACTTGTGGGCACTATGATTGTGGATGTAATGACCCGACCCCCTAGGACTTAAGTTAGGCCGTTACTAAATACATGCATACATGGAACTTAAAACGACACTCTTTTATGGTGAAATAAATGCAAAATAAATAAGGTAAGTTTAAAGTCCTTTATTAAATGCAAATTTTAAAAATAAAAATAGGGTACCCATAAATCATAAATGTTAATAAATAAGTTTGAAAACAATTCTTAATAGTAGGTTTCAAATATCAAAACTGTAAGTTAAGCAAAACATGAAAGGAAATCTAAGTCTCATGAGCGGAAGCATAAAACTGGTACTAGTGGCTCGATCACGAATTTCGCTTGTCCATCGCCGGTGCATCTCTACCTTTACCTGAAACAACAACATAAGAAAGAATGAGTATAAAATACTCAGTAAGTAACCCCACTATTGGGGTCAGGTTAGACATCTATGTCATCTAGATGCCTACCCCTGGTGAAACATATAAAACGCCCTAGTCCTCATGGGGCACATACATACATAAAAAAAAAACTGATGTCTATCCTACTGTAGCTAAATATGCCCACTACCTCTGGTGAATCCCGAAGAAAACACAATATCTGGTGAATCCCGAAGGAAACACAATATCTGGTGAATCCCGAAGGAAACACAATCTGGTGAATCTCGAAGGAAACACAATCTGGTGAATTCTGAAGGAAACACAATATCTAGTGGGCATTCTAACTAATCAGTAAAATCACTATCATAGTCTCAACATCATAATTATCACAATATGGTCCTATGATATGCATATACGATTCAACATCATGGCTCTACAACATACATATATGCCTCAATATTCACAGATCAAATACAACCTCATGGAATCAAATATCATCTCATGCTAGCATCCAAGTATCTACGCGCACAAATAAATCTTTCAGTTTTTCATACAAGAACATGCATCGGTTATACTATACTATCAATCTATCATGCCATCGTTCTATCATAATATTCATCTATCATACTAGCATACATCTAGTACCTGACCGTGGGTAGTTTCGGTAGTAAGATTACTTACCTTAATCGAAAGTCCACAAATAAAATCAGACAACCAAACGATGACAGCGACTTGAAGTAACGACCCTAACATACAAATACAACCATTAAAATTCCAGTCCAACAGTAACTGCGAAAGCTTAGACCCAAAAACAAAATACCCAAACCACACCACCCGCAACGATTACCAAAATTGGAATGTGGGAGGCTGAAGTCGGATCTGGGTGGCGCGAATGACTGAGACGCGAAGAGGTCAAAGTTAGATCTGGGCTGGTCGTAGCTCGGATCTGGGTTGGCGGTTGAGGTTGGCGTCGAACAACGGGGAGATCTGGGCTGGCAGTAGCTTGGTAGGGCTGAGGAGGACGGTGGCTGGTGGAAATAAAAAAAAATGGAGAAGGGAGGGTTTTGATCGCGCGTGAGG
>NC_052360.1:6414172-6556009 GCF_009727055.1 Benincasa hispida | reverse complement strand
AACATTCACCATTTGGAAACATCAAGGCAACTAATATGATCTCCCTCTCATTAGCTCGTGCTTCGTTGAAACCAGAGCTGCTCCCCTTGATTATCTCCTTCTCCCTTCGTTCATTGTAGCTAACATATCTCATCTCCCTCTCATTCACCTTTCACCCACTACTAACAACCACTCGATATGATAGTCATCATCTATTCTCTCACTAAATTACCATATGTTCACTAGACATTTTTCTATTGTTCACTAGACATTGGCTTCTATTGTTCACTATAAGGGTGTTGATGTCGTGGTTTCCAATTTGCTGGCACCAATTCTCTTTCAATGCTATCATTTATCAAACCAAAGAATTAAATCTAACCTAGCCTAAAAATATAAGGGTCGGGGTTGAATTGGGTTGTCGTTTAATTGTAAGGGTGTTCATGTCGTAGAGGAAGTGTATACACGATATATAGAATGTGAGGACCTTATTCAATTTGACTGTTGAATCACCAATAAATGGACCCCACCTGTCCCCAACTCATTGCTCTTCACTTAGTATAGATAAAACTTTCAAACAACTAAATCATTTGTACTTGGTAATGAATTATAAAAAGTAAGCTTGTATCGTATTAGAGTTAGTTTTGTATTTGCTGATTTTTAATAATCTATTAATTGACAATTGTCACTCACTTGTATTCATGTGCTTATTTATAGCACTTGTATTCATTGAATACTAATGAAGCAAGTTTTATTTACATCTTGCGTAATATGGTATCAGAGAAGGTTGGTTCAGGATGTCCTGTGTCAAGCCTTTGCATTATTATTTCTTCCCCAATTAATATTCATTTCCACTTGTTGGGTGTTCTCCATATTTCAAGCCCACAATTGAGAGGGAGTGGTAGATGATATAAGATTTAATTTACTCTTACCCATCAACTTAAGTTTTTGAGTCAATCGATAATTTAAGATGGTATCAGATGAAATTATCTCTTCATGACCGGATACATTGGAAGCGGTTGCAGTTTGACCTCGAAGATTCTTCCATGGCAAACCCTTCCAGTTCTCTACCTATGAATTCCATGATTGATGAATTCCATGACAAATCAGTTGGTCATTGAGCAATACTCTAATCCACATTTCCTTCATCACTTTGATAATGCCTATTTGGTACTTGTTTCTGATCTTTTAACTGAATCCAATTATATTTCCTAGAGTCGTGCCATGATCTTTGGCCTTATAGTGAAAAACAAACCTGACTTTGTCAATGGTACTATTCTTTACCCTAATAATGAACTAAAAAATTCTTAGATCATATGTAATAGCGTAGTTACCGCTTGGCTCCTCAATGTTTTGTCGAAGGAAATCTTTGCTAGCATAAATTTTTCGGATTCTACCAGAGAAATTTGGTTAGATCTTCAACAAAGCTATCAATGCAAGAATCGATCTCGAATTTTTCAATTTCATTGAGAAAGTTCTAATTTTTTCCAAATGGTTACCATCTATTGGCAAATTGAAAAACATTATGAAATGAATTGGTTTCATATACGGTGATTTGTACTTGTGGGCACTATGATTGTGGATGTAATGACCCGACCCCCTAGGACTTAAGTTAGGCCGTTACTAAATACATGCATACATGGAACTTAAAACGACACTCTTTTATGGTGAAATAAATGCAAAATAAATAAGGTAAGTTTAAAGTCCTTTATTAAATGCAAATTTTAAAAATAAAAAATAGGTACCCATAAATCATAAATGTTAATAAATAAGTTTGAAAACAATTCTTAATAGTAGGTTTCAAATATCAAAACTGTAAGTTAAGCAAAAACATGAAAGGAAATCTAAGTCTCATGAGCGGAAGCATAAAACTGGTACTAGTGGCTCGATCACGAATTTCGCTTGTCCATCGCCGGTGCATCTCTACCTTTACCTGAAACAACAACATAAGAAAGAATGAGTATAAAATACTCAGTAAGTAACCCCACTATTGGGGTCAGGTTAGACATCTATGTCATCTAGATGCCTACCCCTGGTGAAACATATAAAACGCCCTAGTCCTCATGGGGCACATACATACATAAAAAAAAAACTGATGTCTATCCTACTGTAGCTAAATATGCCCACTACCTCTGGTGAATCCCGAAGAAAACACAATATCTGGTGAATCCCGAAGGAAACACAATATCTGGTGAATCCCGAAGGAAACACAATCTGGTGAATCTCGAAGGAAACACAATCTGGTGAATTCTGTAAGGAAACACAATATCTAGTGGGCATTCTAACTAATCAGTAAAATCACTATCATAGTCTCAACATCATAATTATCACAATATGGTCCTATGATATGCATATACGATTCAACATCATGGCTCTACAACATACATATATGCCTCAATATTCACAGATCAAATACAACCTCATGGAATCAATATCATCTCATGCTAGCATCCAAGTATCTACGCGCACAAATAAATCTTTCAGTTTTTCATACAAGAACATGCATCGGTTATACTATACTATCAATCTATCATGCCATCGTTCTATCATAATATTCATCTATCATACTAGCATACATCTAGTACCTGACCGTGGGTAGTTTCGGTAGTAAGATTACTTACCTTAATCGAAAGCCACAAATAAAATCAGACAACCAAACGATGACAGCGACTTGAAGTAACGACCCTAACATACAAATACAACCATTAAATTCCAGTCCAACAGTAACTGCAAAAGCTCAGACCTAAAAACAAAATACCCAAACCACACCACCCGCAACGATTACCAAAATTGGAATGTCCAAGAGCTTACCCAATGGCGAAACCACTTCCACCTTCCTTGACGACGACACTTTGACTTTCAAGTTTCTCCAAAACTCGACTTCAAAATCCAACCAAAGACATGTAAAAAATAATGAAGCAAAACACCATGGCCAATAGTTCTAATTGAGAAAAAGAATCACCAAGTTACCCACATCCACGAGATTCGGCGAAACCCAACGACGGAAAACTTACCCAAAACAAATCTGATTGCAACCACGGCGGCGACAGAGGCTGAGTGGCGTCGGACAGACGTAGTTGGCTTGTGGAGGCTTCAGTGACGATTACTGAAGAGAAAAGGGAGAATGCTCGGGTCACAGCTGGTGTAGGCGGTGGCGCGACGAGTCGAGTGGTGAAAGGACTTGCGGCTCGAACGTGGGCGGCTTCGGCGTGGGAGGCTGAAGTCGGATCTGGGTGGCGCGAATGACTGAGACGCGAAGAGGTCAAAGTTAGATCTGGGCTGGTCGTAGCTCGGATCTGGGTTGGCGGTTGAGGTTGGCGTCGAACAACGGGAGATCTGGGCTGGCAGTAGCTTGGTAGGGCTGAGGAGGACGTGGCTGGTGGAATAAAAAAAAAATGGAGAAAGGAGGGTTTTGATCGCGCGTGAGGGAGAAAGAGAAAATGGGAGGGGAGGGGGGGGGGTTATAGTAATTGATAATAATAATAATAATAAACTAAAAAGGAAATAAAAACAATCTATATTTTATTCTTTTCCTTATTCCACTTTATACTGTTAAATTCTTTTCCTTCCCAAAATGAAATTAATTCCTGTCATTAATTTCCAAATTGAGTAATTTCACGCCAACAATTAAATTCCCCTCATTACACTTGAAGTCCAAAATTCCAAAAACGCCCTTCAATAATAAAAATTACTGAAATTACATTATTACTAAAACAAAAATGCGGGGTGTTACATTCTTCCCTTCTCAAAGAACTTTCGTCCTCGAAAGTTCATTCCTGAAAAAGCTCCGGATACATGGCCTTCATCTCATCCTCTCGCTCCCAGGTAGCCTCCTTGAACTGGTGATTCTGTCACAGGACTTTTACAAATGCAATTTCCTGACGGTGTAATGTCTTTACTTCTCTGGCGACGATCTTTACAGGTTTCTCCTTGTACTCAAGTTGTCATTCAACTACAAGGGCTCAAAGTCAACTACATGGGACGGGTCTGTCACATACTTCCTCAGCATTGAAACATGGAAGACATTATTAACTGAAGATAGTGCTGAGGGGAATGCCAAATGGTAAGCTACGGGGCCAACTCGTTCCAAGACCTCGAAAGGTCCAATGAATCTTGAGCTCAACTTCCCTTTCCTGCCAAACCTCAAAATACCTTTCATGGGTGCCATTTTTAAGAACACTTTAACACTAGTCCCAAATTTTAGGTCCTTATGTCTCACATCGGCATAGCTCTTCTGCCTGCTCTGAGCTGTTTGCATACGAGCCCTGATCTTCTGTATTGCCTCATTTTTGGTCTGCACTAGTTCGGGTCCTAACAATTTCCTCTCTCATACCTCATCCCAACACACAGAGGACCTATAACTCTTCCCATAAAGGGCCTCAAATGGCGACATCCCAATAGTGGACTGGTAGCTGTTATTATAAGCAAACTCCATCAGATGCAAGTGAGCATCTCAGCTTCTTGAAAACTCTATGGCATAGGCACGCAACATGTCTTCCAATATCTGATTCAATCGTTCGGTTTGCCCATCAGTCCATGGGTGAAAAGCTGTACTGAAATCCAACCGGGTCCCCAAAGCTGCCTGAAGACTCTTCTAGAAGTTAGACGTGAAATGAGGGTCTCTGTTTGACACGATTGACACACGTACTCCGTGCAATTTCACCACCTTCTTCATGTATATCTGTGCCCACTTATTTACTGAAAAGATGGACCTCCCAGGTATGAAATGTGCTAATTTTGTAAGTTTGTCTACCACAACCCAAATTACCGTGAAACCTTTGACTGTCCGTGTCAACCCCACGATGAAGTCCATATACACATGCTCCCACTTCCATTCTGGCACACTTAATGGCTGTAACAAGCCTGCTGGTTTCTGCCTCGGGGCTTTTACCTGCTTTCACACCAAGCACTTACTGACGAAATAATCTCTCTTTTCATATCATTCCACCAGTAATAACGTTTCAATTCCGGATAAATCTTGGTGCTACCGAGGTGAATAAAAAATAAGGAACTATGAGCCTCTGACAACAACTCATTCTTAATGTCATTATCTGCTGGCACGCACAAACATCCCTGATAAAGGAGACCACCTTTCGCTGATACTGAGAATTCGCCATCTTGGCCTGACTCCGCCCTACGAACTCTCTTCTCTAGATAAGGGTCAGAACGTTGCACATCAATAATTCTTTGCCTTAGACACGGTCGCACTGACAACTGCGCTAACTGTGCCATGATCTTCCCCACTGCTACTGCAATTTCTATCCACTCTAGCTCATTGCACAAATGAGTCTGTCTAGTAATGAGGGTTGCTGAATGAGCCAACTTTCTGCTTAGGGAATATGCCACTACATTTGCCATCCCTGGGTGGTACAAAATTTCATAGTCATAATCCTTCACCAGCTCTAGCCACCTCATTTGCCTCATGTTCAACTCATTCTGAGTGTAAAAGTACTTTAAACTCTTGTGGTCGCTGAAGATCTGTATCTTCTCTCCATATAAGTAGTGTCTCCAGATCTTAAGAGCAAAAATCGCAGCTGCTAACTTCAAGTCGTGTGTGGGATAATTATGTTAATGCTTCTTTAGCTGATGTGAAACGTAAGCAACTACTTTGCCCTACTGCATCAGTATGCCTCTCAACCCCTTCTTGGATGCGTCACTGTAAATGACAAAACCACCTGATCCATCTGGTACTATAAGAACTGGGGTTGAAACCAACCTCTGCTTGAGATCTTGGAAACTATTCTCACAAGCCTCATTCCAAAAGAAAGGGGCTTCATTTCGGGTCAATTGAGTCAATGGGGTGGGTATGCGAGAGAAGTCCTTTACAAATCGTTTATAGTAGCTGGCTAACCCCAAGAAACTGTGTACCTCACTAATTGTGGTTGGACGAGCCCAACTCGTAACCACCCCAATATTTGTAGGATCTATAGAGGCACCTTCCTTCGATATGACATGCCCTAGAAAGGACACTTTCCTCAACCAAAACTCACATTTAGAAAACTTAGCATACAAATTATTGGCCCTCAACGTCTCCAAAACTTTCTGCAAATGCTCCTCATGTTCGGCCTCTATCTTGGAATAAACCAAGATGTCGTCAATAAAAACAATCACGAATGTGTTGAGGAATTCCTCGAACACCCTATTCATCAAATCCATGAACACTACTTGGGCATTCGTTAGACCGAATGACATCATTATGAACTCATAATGCCCATACCTCGAATGAAAAGCTGTCTTGGGTATGTCACTATCCTTTATTCTCAGTTGATGGTATCCTGACTGGAGATCAATCTTTGAGAATATTGTAGCTCCCTACAACTAGTCGAACAAGTCATCAATCTTGGGGAGGGGATACTTGTTCTTGACGGTCACCTTGTTCAACTGTCTATAATTAATGTATAAACGTAACGATCCATCCTTCTTTTTCATCAACAAAACAGGTGCACCTCATAGTGACATGCTAGGGCGTATGAAACCCTTTTCCAACAACTCTTTCAATTGAACTTTCAGTTCCCTCAACTCTGCTGGTGCCATCTTTTATGGAGCCTTTGAAATAGGGGTCGTGCTTGGCTCCAACTCAATAGAAAAATCTATCTCCCGCTGCGGGGGCAGTCTGGGAAGATCCTCTGAGAAAATGTCTTGAAAATATCTCACTATTGGCTCTAAAGTTAAAGTGAGTTCAACTTCTCTAGGGTCAACCACACTGGCCATAAAGCCCCAGGCTCCTTGGTCAAACAGTATACTGGCATTTAATGTTGAAATCACTTTGGGTAGGACCACAGTCCCAACCGCTTTAAGCTTAAACCTGGCTCTTGTAGGAGGGTTAAAGACGACCTCCTTACGGGAACAATCTATGTTGGCATGATTAGAAGCTAACCAATCCATGCTCAAAATCACATCAAAATCACGCATATCTAAAATTATCAAGATCACATCTAATGCATGATTTGCAATCTCTACTTGACATGCTTTTATCTTTTTTGTGGCTAACATGATCTCTCTTGATCGAGTGGAGATAGACAGTGGAAAGGGCAAAGGTTCTGACTCTAACATGGCATGCCTTATAAATACAGAACATATAAATGAGTACGAAGAGCCAAAGTAAAAAAAAACTAAAGCATGGTGCCCCAAAATGGAAAGCGTCAATCTACGCTTAATGGATGTTTTAATTTGGTGCTACTGCTCGTATCTACTATATTCGAGAATTGTTTACTTCTCTCACTGTTGTGTCTGGCGTTATTGTATCTCCATCGAATCAGGCTTGTGTTCTTATTGAATATATTGGTGATATTTGTGTTGAGGTTGATGATAACTTGTAGAAATACAAGTTATTTATACTGTTTTATTTAGATATTGTGGCTAAAAGAAAGAAAAGTTACGTCGATAGTATAAAAATTGGCTAAGAAATGCGAAAATTATGAAATATCGTAAATACACCCACTAACACCATTGCGATAGTAGAATAGAATGTTTCAGTTTCTGTTTGCAGGAAATAAGTCACCGCATGCGTTCATGGCTCAAAGACAAAACAAACAACGCATCTATGTTGCATTGCGCCCATCAATCAAGAACGAAAAGATGATCAATGCAATGAAGGCACAGACGACAATCGATCAAGAGCTTTAGTGATCAACGTAATTTCAACCGCATGCAGTAATAAAAAACAACACCGCATGTGGCGATCAATCGAAGATATGAAGAGCAACACATTTGCGGAGGATTCTGACAAGTGTACAACTTTTAGTTGTGCATTTCTGACGGATTGATTGTGTAACAGAAGGAATTTTCCATTCTGCCATTTCATGAACTACCATAACTATACAGTGGGGACCACAAATTCAAAGAGCCAAGGCCTCACCTATAAATAGATTCTTCAAATTTGCTGAAACATATACATATATAGATACAAGATACTGGTGCATACAGGTATACATAGAGACGTGCATATACTGATTTTGAGAGAGAGGCTGGTCTGAAGCGACTGTCCAGAGTAAATCCAGAAGAACGACGAGACAAGGTCGAGAGGTGAGTCTCCGAGCAGAGAATTCTTTCGATTCCCGTAGTTGAAGCTCTGTGCGAAGGTCAATTCTACCGGGAAAGCAAGCCTGAGAGGGAAGCTTTCCTCTCCACCACATATACATGCCGGCAAGCACAATCTTTGATTGGGATCTGTGTCAAGACGTTGACACTCTTTCCGTATTAGTTTCTAATCTCTATTTCATCTTCTGTATTCATCTTCTTTAATCTCTCATTCACAACATGTATCAAACGCTTAATTTTAGAATTAAATGTTATGATCGTCACTATTGTCATTTCTCTGTCTATTTCCATACATCGTCACCAATGTTCTTAATCCCCTAGGAAAATAGCAAGAATTAAGTGAGTGAGTTAATTTATGTTAAGAAAATAATTAAGTTTAGCTAAAGAATGATCGATGGCATCTTCACTTGTGAGAGCAGAAGTGAAGTTGCTATTCCGCCTATCGAGAGAAGGTTGGAAGAATGCGTTAACTAAAGCAAGAAGTTTTTTCAGAGATGGAAACAACCTTGTGTTCAATGTTCATCCCTGTTTCACCATAGAGATATGGGAACGCGATCGATCATCGAGAGGTGTAAGCCAAGGGAAAACGGAACCTTAGTTGCGTCCTTAACATGATTGACAAACTTGCGATATTTTTACTTTTTAGTCTTTCTCTTTCTACTTCATGCATAAGACTTGCCATCGTATACATCGATTCTTTGTACAACTTCACAGTCAGTTCTCGACCTCAGTATCATGTATCATGTATCTTGTATCATGTATCATAGTAGCTTAGGAATTTCTTTTATCAACGCATTTTTACTTTATTTTATTAATGCATTTTTACTTTCATCGCAATTTATATTTCTGTATAAACCAACATTCTTTATTCATTATTAAAACAGGTCGCATGTATCACATAAGTATCGCATTAACGAAAACAATCCTTATGTTCGACCTCGGATCATTCTAAGAAACTTGCGTTAGAATTATACTTGGTTTCAGCGTAAGGAAACTTGTGACACACATTACTTCATCGCATGCTATGAGCAATTCATTAACAACGCTTAGACGTAGTATTGCATAAAATTGTCTTTATCGCAAAGCACCTGAGCATATTATATATCATCACAGTGCATGTATACTAATAAAGAGCAATCATAAATTTATGTCACCAAGTTTATGGCACCATTGCCAGGGACATTAGCTTGTATGATTCATATTCACATTATCCATATGCTTAAAGATTAATTTTCACCGTTACAGTTGATGCCCTAAAGTCTCATATCCTATAGTTTGTAAATAGTTTATACGAATGCTTGTGTTGAATAATATATGATATTTACTTCACAAACCAATTAACATAAAATTCCTGGTTATCAGTATGTAACTTAAGCATGTATGTGGTGACATACAAGTGGATCATTTCTTGAGTAATAACCAAAGTGGTCTGTAATATATGGATATAGGCGGGAAACCTTATCCTGATAACGCTACGGATGCGGCCCGCTTTGTGGAATGGTCATAAGTGTTGTAACTTGTCACAGATGGTCTAATCCTGTTCATTTGTGTAGGGGACATACGAGCGGGGGCGTCCTATACAAAGAGTTTGTATAAGACCTGACCACGAAATGTTAACGTCTTGTTATGTAACACCGTTCATGACATAGACTTCACTTCACTAGGATGACCATAGGTAACATGACCTCAATCCTGAGTGAGTTGGGAACTCCAGCCATTGAGGGCAATCCTTTGATTTTTATGGGTGCGAGTGGCTAGGTCGTCGATTCAAACCTACCATTTTGGGGATTCGTCTGATTTGGGAGCTGAGAATTCAGCTACACAAGATGGAATTCACTCATTCCTCGAGGTAGGGGTAAGTAGATAGATAGCTCCCTTTAGGGCTGATTCCAGGGCTTAAACGATGTGGCGCCACACACCTTCTCTTGGCCCGAGAGGTGTTCACACATAGTTGGAGTTTATTATATTGTTCATTAGAGGAATCAGTGGTACTTAAGGAGTAAGATGTAACTACAAGGGTAAAATGGTAAATTGGCCCAATTGTACTTACGAGAATCTGTGAAGGGTCATTGTACTCATGATTGGTTATATCCGATGGATACAGAAATATATATGTGGTAAGAAGAGTTCAATTGTTGGTCTTTAGTGGAATGCCTGACAGTTAATGGATGGTGGATCTCGTGGCTAAAAAGTTTAGTCAGCTATTCACGGACCATTGGAACTTCGAGCCATAGGTCCATTAGGTCACCTGGGTAGCTTGGATAAAGTCGAGAATCAGTATTTGGGTCAGTTTGAAATGTTTAAATTAATAAAAGGGAGTTCGATTATATATGATATAATTGAACTGGTTGATTATATATAATATAATTGACTAAATGTGTGAGATATATTATTTTGGAAGAAATTAGATATGAATATGATTTATATCATGTGGAGTAGAAATTACTATAGTAGATATGTGATATAACACTATAGGGTAAGAATATAATATGATTATATTCATTAATTATTAAATTGGTTAATTATATGATAATTGGCCTAAAACTTCTCTCGGACATGTGTTAGTAGGAAAATCCGAAGTCCGTTATTGTAACCAAAGAATGAAATGAAAATTTGTTTCATTTTGCAAAAGGTTCGGAAAAATTAACAATCGGTGTGAAAACGTAATGATCGCATAGTTTGAGAGCCTATATGATAGTCGCTCATTGCCTAAACGATCGCACACCAGTGCCTAAATGATCGCACGCTCGTCCCTAAACGACTGCTTAGTTTTCTAAACTATCGCATAATGTGCCACGTGTTCTAAACGATCGTCCACCATTTACTAAACGATCACTTAGTAAAACCTACACGATCGTGTTGCTTCTTTTAAATGATAAGCACATAGCTATATGATAGCTTCTTTTCTCTCCCACTTGCTTATCGTCTACACGGTTTGTTCTTTCTCCAACCTCTACCAAATTCACTAAAGACCACACTTTAGATTCTCACTCTGAGAATACCAAGGGCTCCATTTGGTGGTGTCATCCCCACTGCTATTCACTTGTTCGTGACTGTTCATGTTGCTGCCATTTGTGTAGACGATCATGTTGCTGCAGCCGACTTGTTTGCTGGGCGATAGAGTGTGAGTGGAGGTTCTTCCACTGCGTCTTAGTTCAAAGCTTGAAGAGGGTCTTCAACTGGTATGAGAGCTCTTTCCCTTGTATTTTAGTGTTCAAAGCATGCCTTTAATTAGTGTGAATTTGCATAACTGTCTATTAGAATGTATGTGTTGTATTTCGGTCACGATGAAATCGGAAAGATCCAAACGCACTCATGGATGCTCTTTGTTAAGAGTTCCTTCAGTTTGTTTGTCTTTTGATCTCTGTCTCAGGAATGTTTTGTAGATACCAACATTTCGATTTAACCTAATTTTTGTCACTACTTTACATACAGACATGAATGTTGAAGTGAAATTTGATTCTCAATATTGAGTGAAACAAGATAAGTCTTCTTAGAAGACGATTGGCAGAGCTAAGTCATCTCAAGGGTTATGTTACTTTCAAGCTGATCAACTATATACATCTGTCTCCTGCAATACTATTTCTTCAAAATGTTCTTTTATTTCTATTTTGTGGCATAGACTTAGTCATGCATCATCAAAATCATATTAATGTTTTAAAGGATCTTTTGACTATTAGATCTTTTTATGATAGTTCTACTTCTTCATGTTTAGTTTGTCCTTTGGCTAAACAACGTAGACTTTCCTTTTGTTCTTATTAACGACTAGCAAATAAAAGTTTTGATTTGATCCACTACGATATGTGGGGACCTTATTATTCTCCTACATATGGTGGTTACAAATACTTTTTGACTTTAGTTGATGATCATTCAGACTACACATAATTCTTTTATGAAAAAGAAGTCTGGTGCATTATTTCTTGTTTATATGTTTTCTTATGTATGTTAAAACTCAATTTGAGACTTTAATCAAAGCCTTTCGTTCAGATAATGCACTTGAATTGACTTTTTCTTTTTCTTTTTCTTTTTATTTTTAAAATTCTAAAGGGCGCAATTCATCAGTTTTCACGTGTAGAATAGTCTGAGTAAAACTCAGTAGTTGAATAGAAACATCAACATTTGCTATGAAGGAACTTTATTTATAGAGAACCTTTGAGCGGAAGTGAATCATCTAAATTTCATTGTGATTGAACGCATACATTTACAGTCATACAGAACGGATTATACATCAGAAACAAAATTCTAGCATGCTTCTGAATTAAAAAAAAAAGTTTAGAGATTATACCTTTGAAGAACCGTTCTTCAAGATAATTCCTCGAATGAACTTGTTCACGAACACGTCGAAAAACTCGAACACTCCTTGAACAAGTAGTAAGCAACAATTTGATCCTCGAATCAAATAGGACACTACCACTTGGTGACCTTGGTATTCTCAGTGTGAGAATCCAGGAGTGGTGGGCTCTGGCTAATTTTGGTTAGAGGGGAAGTTTGGTATGGAGGAGGAAGCCGATTGAGTAGGAAACAACGTAGTTTATCACATAGACAATGGTACTCGATCGTTTAGTCTCTCAAGTAATCGTGTAGTAACTCGATTGTAAATTGTGTCTCGTATGGAATAATAAAAACTAATTTTCATTTATCCCATTTTTGCCAATAACTACCCACTAAGTGTGATTATAGAGAAAAAGGGTTAACTATCAATTAATTAATAAATTATAGATAAATATGATAACTAACTTATCATATTATATTTATAACCTATAGTTTTAATATTGCATCATATACAATATATAAACCATAGTTCTTTTTCTCTATTTTATGGTATTTAATATGAATCATATTTATATTAAATTTAATAACTATGAATCTTATTCATAGAAAATATATTTGAATCATATTCAAATATTTGTTCCTCCAATAAAAAAAAATAATGTATCAAATACATTATATCAATTATATCATATATAATTGAATTAATTGAATTATATCATATATAATCAAATTCCCTCTTATTAATTTGAACATTTCAAATTAACCCAAAAACTGATTCTCAAACTAAATCCATTGAGCTACCAAGGGGATCTTATAGACCTATAGCTTGAAGCTCCAACGGTACGTGAATAACTGACTAAACTCTTTAATCACATTATCAATCATCTGTTAACTACCAGGCACTCCACTAAAGACCGACAACTGCACTCTTTATACTACAGATATATTTCAGTGTCCATTGAGTATAACTAATCAACAGTACGATGACCTTTCACAAATTGTCATAAGTACAGTTCATAAATCTTGCTTCCAATTTCCGTCAATTGGTATCAGAGCCAGGTTCTCTGATATTCCAAATTACAAATCTGAATTGAACGCATTTTTCAGTCATGGTGGGTTTCTGCATTTGTGGTTCACCATTTTCTGCATTTATGGATGATTTTGATTAATGATTCGGGTTTAAATTGCCTTTTTGTTAAAACTTTCGGTATTACAAAATGTTCATTGTAGGGGCCCCTGTTTTTTTGGGCGAAATTAACAATGCAATCGAGTTTATAATTCGAAAAGTTCGAGTTTGTCGAGTCGTTCGTGATGAAGCTTTGGTGCATGGCAATGCTATTGTCAACGAAGAAGAAGACCAAGCGTTGGTCGGATCGTGTAGCCTCAGGTAAACGATCGTTGGGATTTAACTAAGAGATCGTTTAGATATTTTTTTTCTAAACGATCGTGTAGTATTTTCTAATCGATTGTTTAGCTAATGCTAAGCGATGGGGTAAATCGTTTACCATATCGCGTAGCATTGGTTGCGCGATCGCGTAGGTGCTGGAGGTAGACGATCGTAGTGGGAGCATACAATGCTCGTCGTTTAGTAGAAGGCGCCCGCTAACGATCGTGTAGTTAGCAAGCTTCATCGCTTAGTTACTACCTATGTGATCGCGCGTATGTGATATGGAGACGCTAGCTAGGCAATCGTGTACTTCAGGCTTCATCGCTTAGTAAAGGTACATGATTGTGCAGTAATAGCTAAACGATCGTTTGGATTTTTCTAGACGATTGTATAGTAAATGCTAAACGTTCGTTTAACTCTGGAGTGTTGGTAAGCAATAGAACGAAGTGTTTGTTTTATCATGTAGACGACCACGGGGTGCTTAGTACACGATAGTAGGAAAAACGATGCTTTGCTGATCGGTTCAAGACCCGGTTCACCTGTTTGAACTGGAGACTCCTTATCTTTGTAATAGTTAGCTTTTCTTTTTTATTTTACGACAATTTTACCCAGTTCGTCAACTCTTATTGCTTATACATGTGATGTATGGTGCTTATATGTCAAAATGTTTGTCATATAGTTCAAAACCACCTTAAGTTGTGTAATTATTCATGCATCATGTATTATAAATGTTATAATCGTACATGAAGAAATTACTTGAAAGCATGAGCATGCATCATGAAATAGAAGAGTTATATTTTGCATGCAGTGAGCGTTATCATGCATCATCCTTTTATTATAAATGTTATAGTCTAAGGGTGAATGAAAGCATGTTTTGCTTGTTTCATTGTAGTTTTGTATAAGTGTTATATAAAAGAAGTAGCAATGAATGGACAATGCATTAAGCATGACACTTAGGCTGTTTATAAGCGTTATGAATGCCTTGCATGTGTTAGCTTAGCATGGTGGTTGTTTCCATTTATAAGTGTTATAAAGGAAATTAGACCTAAAATCAATAATTCGGAGTTGCATGCAGACTTAAGGTGAACTCAAGTTTTTAAAAGGGTTTTAAAATTGGATTGAGATAGACCTAAGTTCAAATGGTTCTAAAGAGTTTAGTAACCTAGATTAATCTTTTAAAATCGGTTTAATAGGATTAAATATGTTGGAATAAAAGATTAAATTTATTGTAAACCTATCTATAAGGGACCTTTTATCTAAGGCAAGTTCTGGCTAGGCTGGGGTTCTTAAGTTGACGGAAATGTAATATCCCTACCTGAGAACCTACTTGGAAAGGTAAATTAGATAGATTTTCAACAAGCATGCAACGTTTTGGTCAAAGATTCCGTTAAAGAGTTTAATGGATGATGATCAAAAAGTTGTTCAACTATCTAAGGTAAAAGTTACTCTTGGGAAAACCTAAAAGTCACTTAGTTAAAATCCTTAGCCTTGTTTTTTCTAAGTAAGCTAAACCTTAGGTTATAAAATACTTAGTGGGAGGAAGAGACGTATCAGATATGTCTAAGATTCCACTCACGTTTCTCCCTGTATGTTCACATCGTGAGATTCATGCTTGGCCTCGAGATGCCCAAGATGCATCCCCTTTCGGATGTTCTTTGCATGGGTCAATATCAAGGTGGACGGAGAGAGTATTTATAGTAAGTGGGTGAAGGGTGTGTGTCAACACGTCCTATGGTCTCTATCATTGGTTCACACCGTGAGATCATTCTGTATGCCCTCGTGTCGCCTTCCGCATTGTTGTTTTGTATTTCAATTACGTATCTATAAAATGAAACTTGCTTATCTACATCTGTTCACTCTTTTAAAAGCACGCATGAGTAGCTAAATCTATCGAATGGGTTGAGAAGAACTTAGCTAACATGACCTATGATCTTCATTGCATGCGATCATCTTGTCTTATATTGCACCTAACACCCCTTTAGAGCTATCCGAGAGAGAGTCTAAAGAAAGAACCTAGGACTTGAGAGAGCTAGGTTAGAATTTAGACTCGAGAGAGCGAGATTAGATTTGCATAAGCAAGAGATAGGGACTTAGAGATAAGCTCTGTTTGCCAACATGTATCGTATGCATTCTAGAGATAGGTTATGGTATTATGCAGTCGCCTTGTATGTGTGTATGTCATTTGTCATCACATAAACAAGAATAGAGGCTTATGTGTAGGTCTTATAGACTTCATCGCGTATATCGTATGCGTTCTAAAACTAGAAGCCGTAGCATTTGCATTGAGAGATGATTTGCAATTGTATATGTGTTGCATGATCGCATAACATGAATGCAATCCTAGGAAGTGTTAGCTAAACCCCTTCTCAACTCGTTCCCCCGCATCCCGCATATTCATCGCATCTTCCGTAATGTTGACTCTTTTCTTAACTCCACCACATACATTTTATACCGCAAACAATACCCAACAACTTTTTGATTTATTGATTACCGCAAAGTCATCTTAAAAATCATTACCGCATACTATTTTCCTTAGTCCCTGAGTTCGACCCTAGACTTACTGGGAAACTTAGTAGGATTTATACTTGGGTTCTGCTGAGAAAACTTGTTGCACAACGCATGTCCCATCACCACAATTCCTTTCATAAATTCACCGCATAAAATAACGCATCGGCAAATGACCTCCATCTTACTACTCTCCAAAAGAGGAGACAAGACAATAAATATGATTTATTGGTCTTGGAGACATGTCTGGTAGATAATGATGATTCTGCCTGGATCCTAGATTCAGGTTCTACCAATCATGTCAGTTCCTCTTACCAAGGATTCAGTTCCTGGCAAATGTTGCCACAAGAAGAGATGTCTCTTCGAGTCGGTACTAGTGAGGTTGTTTCAGCTATTGCTGTAGGCAGGCTGAAGTTATTTGTTGACAAGAAATGTTATCTATTACTGGATAATGTTTTTGTAGTTCCTCATATTAAGAGGAACTTAATCTCGGTTTCTCGTCTCATTGAACAAGGCTACACCGTCACTTTTTCTGAGAATAAAGTGTTCATTTTTAAGAATGGAATGGAGATTGGTTATGGTTCAATGGAAAATAACTTATATGTACTAAGGCCGTTAGTCATAAAAGCCTTGTTTAACATTGAAATGTTCAATACGGAAACAACAGCTAAAAGACGAAAGGTTTCTCCAAAGGAAAACGCCCATCTTTGGCATCTAAGGTTAGGTCACATCAACCTCAATAGGATTGAGCAGTTTGTGAAAAGTGAACTTCTAAAGAGTTTAGAAGAAAACTCATTGCCGGTATGTGAATCATGCCTTGAAGGCAAGATGACCAAATGACCTTTTACTGGAAAAGGTTACAGAGCTAGAGAAGCCTTGGAGCTTGTACATTCAGACCTCTGTGGTCCGATGAATATTAGAGCTTGAGGTAGGTATGAATATTTCATCTCTTTCATAGATGATTTTTCAAGGTTTGGGTATCTCTTCCTAATGCAACGTAAGTCTGAAGCCCTTGACATGTTCAAGGAGTATAAGGCTGAAGTTGAAAACTTTTTAAGTAAGAAGATAAAAACACTACGATCTGATCGTGGTGGAGAGTATATGGACCTCCAATTCTAGAATATGGGATTGCGTCCCAACTCTCGGCCCCTGGTACACCTCAGTAGAATGGTGTATCAGAAAGGAGAAACAAGACCTTGTTGGATATGGTTTGGTCTATGATGAGTTATGCTCATCTTTTAGACTCGTTTTGGGGTTATGCAGTGCATACTGCATGTCATATCCTGAACAATGTTCCCTCAAAAAGTGTTTTTGAACACCTTTTGAGTTATGGAGAGGCCGTAAAGGTAGTTTACGCCACTTTAAGATTTGGGGCTGTTCGACACATGTGCTAGCAACTAACCCAAAGATGTTGGAATCATGTTCGAAGGGTTGCCTCTTTGTAGGCTACCTCAAGGAAACGAGAGGAGGATAGTTCTATGATCCGAGTGAGAAAAAATTGTTTCCACTAATGACATCTTCTTGGAAGAAGAACACATGAGGGATCATAAGCCACGAAGTAAGCTCGTTTTACGTGAGATCTCAAGTGAGACTGAGACTGCTGAGGGTTCAACAAGAGTTGTTGAATAGGCCGACGGATCAACAAGAGTTGTTGAGGTTAGAATGTCTAGTCAACCAGCTTAAGAGTTGAGACTGCCTCGACATAGTTAGAGGGTTATGAACCCACCGGATCGCTACATGGGTTTGACTGAAGCCAAAAACATCATTACGAATGATGGGGTCGAGGATCCATTATCTTTTAAGAAAGCAACAAAGGATGTTGACAAAGATGAATGGGTTAAGGCCATGAACCAGGAAATGGAGTCTATGTACTTCAATAACGTCTTGGAGCTTATTGATTTACCTGATGAGGTAAGACCTATTGGGTGTAAGTAGATCTATAAGCGAAACAGAGGTGTAGATGGAAAGGTGCAAACCTTTAAGGCTAGACTCGTGGCAAAGGGTTATACCTAGGTTAAAGGAGTTGACTATGAGGAAACTTTCTCATCTGTTGTCATGCTGTAGTCTATCAGGATTCTCTTGTCCATAGCCGCATTTTATGATTATAAAATATGGAAAATGGACGTCAAGACCACCTTTCTTAATGGTAATCTTGAGTAGACCATCTATATGATTCAATTAGAGGGGTTCGTAGTTCCAAATCAAGAGCAAAGAGTTTGCAAGCTTAATAGGTCCATTCATGGGCTGAAACAAGCATCTAGATCTTGGAACATCAGATTTGACACTGTTGTCAAGTCATTTGGCTTTGACCAGAACATTGATGAGTCTTGTGTTTACAAGAAGATCATCAACAACTCAATAGCTTTCCTGGTACTGTATGTGGATGATATCCTACTCATTGGGAATGATGTAGGGTATTTGACTGACATTAAGAGTTGGCTAGCTGCTCAGTTCCAAATGAAAGATTTGGGTGAGACACAATATGTTCTTGGGATCCAGATTATTCAGGATCACAAGAACAAATGGTTAGCCTGTCTCAGGCATCGTACATTGATCAAATGTTGATCAGGTACAGCATGTAGGATTCCAAGAGGGGTTTCTTACCCTTTAGGCATGGAATCATTCTATCTAAGGATCAATGTCCTAAGACGCCTCAATGGGTTGAGGAGATGAGACAGATTCCCTATGCTTCTGCTGCAGGAAGCTTGATGTATGCAATGTTATGTACCAGACCACATTTGCTATGCAGTAGGGATTGTCAGTCGGTATCAGTCCAATCCAGGATTTGATCAATGGACGGCGGTAAAGACGATCATCAAGTATCTTCCGAGAACGAAGGACTACATGTGTATAGAGATAAGGATCTGATCCTTACAGGATACAATGTTGTTGGTCCCTTTACAAAGGTCCTCACGGCTAAAGTGTTTGAGGGTCACCTAGAGAGTTTGGGTCTGCGGGACATGCGGCATCTTGTCTAGGACAAGTGGGAGATGATATTGGGGTATGCCCTAGTTTATTGTATATTGTATATTTTTATATTGTATTGTACATTAGTCTCTTGAGTCATTAGGACAAGTGGGATATTGTTGGTATTGGTGTCCTAATTCTCCCGGAGTCTCATTGTTTTGTAAGATACACATTGTTCAATGAATAAAATAAATGTTATTTAATTCTGGCATTTAATCATATCCAATAAATAAAGCTCCTTGGTTATCTTATGTGAACTTAAGCATGTATATGTGATATACAAGTGGATCATGTCTTAACCTAAATCGGTCTATTGTATAAGGATTAAGATGGGATACCTGATCCTGGTGATAATACGGATACGACCGACTATGTAGAGGTGTGCAAGTGTTGTAAACTACTACAGATGGTAGATCTTGACCATTCACGTGGAGATGTGGGCGGGGGTGTCCTATACAAAGAGTTTGTATAAGACCTGGACCACGAGATGACTAGACTCTGTATATAACGCTGCTGATACTAGAGACTTACATTTCACCTAAACGACCATAGATGACATGACCTCAATCCTGAGTGTTTTGAGAACTCTTGCCTTTGAGGGCGGTCCTTTAATTAGTATGGGTGAGAGTGGCCAGATTGCCAACTCAACATGCCTACCTTTTTGGGGTCTTGTCTGATTTGGGAGCTGGGAAGTCAATCCACAAGATGGAATTCACTCCTTTCCTAAAGCAGGGATAAGTAGAGAGATTGCTCCCTTAAGGGCTGATTCTGGGGCTTGAACATAGTGGCCACAACTTCTCTTTGGAAGAGAAGACTCAATCATAGTAGGACTATGACTTATGTTCATTAGAAGGATCAGTGGTACTTAAGGAGACATATGTAACTACAGGGGCATAACGGTTATTGGCCCAACTGTACTTACGAGCGATCTGTGAAGGGTTGTTGTACTACTGATTGGTTAAGATGGACGCATAATATATCTGTGGTAAGGAGAGTCAGCTGTCGGTCTTTAGTGGAGTGCCTGGCAGTTTCTGGATGGTGGATCCGGTGACTAAAGATTTTAGTCAGTTATTCACGTACCATTGGAGGTTTGAGCTACAGGTCCATGAGGTCCCCTTGGTAACTCAATGGATTCAGTTGAGGATCAGTTCTTGGTGTTGATTTGAAATGTTCAAATTGACAAGAGGTATTTTGATTATATATGATATAATCAGTTTGATGTATGAGATACATCTAGTGGAAGATTGATGTAAATGAGATTTACATTAAGTATCATGGAATAGAAAAAGAACTATGGTTTATATGTTTCATGAGATGAAATATTAAAACTATAGGTTATAAATATAGTATGATAAGTTGGTCATTTATGTTTATAATAATATTAATTATTAGATAATTAATTCCTTTTCTTTTAATAACCATATGAGTGGGTGGTTATTGGATCATGGTAGTCGTGAGTTTAAAATGAAATTGGTTTTCCTATTTGAAAAAGAAGTTTTTACAAAAGATTGAAAAAGGTTTTTCAGTTTTTTCTCTTCGCTCAAAGAAAATCACGTAAGTCGTCAAGTAAATACGGATTTACTAAAAAATGGTTGGGCGAGCTAAACGATCGTGCAGTATTTACTAAACGATCGCATAGTTTTGCTAGACAATCGCTGGTCCAAGATAATCGATCGTGTAGTGTCTGTAGGCTACAGACCGAGCTAAACGACCACATAGCTTTTGCTAGACGATCGCTTAGCTTTATCTAAATAATTGGGCATCGGCCTATACGATAGGTCTCTGCCATCTCTCACTTGCCCAGTCGTGTATGCAATCATTGTTTCCTCCGTTCGTTTGCCTCATACCAAGTCCGAATAGAGCCCACCCTCTGGATTAATGCCAAGGTCGCCTTGTTGGTGGTGTCAGACTCAACTCGACATCGTCGAGGTTTTCTAGAGGTCGTTCATGGTGCTATGGAGGCTGTTCATGTTGCGGAGAAGTTCGTGATCGAGAAGATCATTGAGGATGAGCACGAAGTGTTCGTGCGGTGTTGCGGTCGTGTAAATCGAGCATTTGAGGTTATTGTTGTTCAAGTGTTCGTGCACAACGAAGCGTGGAGAAGCTTTTCCTTTGTGCGTCGAGTTTTCTCTTTATGCATTTGAGTTTATTCATGCTGTAATTTCTCTGTATGAATTGTATAACCACTTGATTAAAGTCGACTGTAAATATAAGGTCATTCATGATTGTAATTTGGAATAGTCTTATTCTGCTGCTCATGGAAATTGCGATTCCGATTTCCTTAGAGCCAAATTATCGTCTTGCCCCTATAGTTACATCTAACTCCTTAAGTACCACCGATCCCTCTAATGAACAATGAATCATAGTCCCACTATAATTAAACCCTCTCGGGCCAAGAGAGGGTGTGGTGTCACATTGTTTAAAACCCAAAATCATCCTTTAAGGGAGCAATTTATGTACTTACCCCTGCTTCGGGGAAGGAATGAATTCCATCTTGTGTAACTGAGTTCCCAACTCCTCAATCAAATGAATCCCCAAAATGGTAGGCTTGTTGAGTTAGCGATCTGGTCACTATCACCCGTACAAATCAAAGGACCACCTTTATAGGCTAGAGTTCACAACTCACTCAGGATTAAGGTCATGTTACCTATGATCATCCTAGTGAAATGAAAGTCTCAATTATGAACGACGTTATATAACGAGACTAAATATTTTATGGTCCGGTCTTATACAAACTCTTTTGTATAAAATATCCCTGCTCGCATATCTAATACATGAATGATCAGTATCAGATCATTTGTAGCACTTTACAACACTTGTAACATCTACAAAGTGGGCCATACTCATAGTGTCACCAGGATAAGGTACCCAGCCTTATCCAAATGCTATAGACAATTTAGGTTATCACTTAAACATGATCCACTTGTATGTCTCTACATACATGTTTAAGTTACAACGATAATCATGGATCTTATTAGTTTGTGGTTAATGCAACTAAAATATCATATATTTCATAGGAAAACGTGAATAAAATATCATATTTATTATTCACAGAATATTTGTTCATACAAGTGTTTACAAACTATAGAACCCTACGAGATTTAGGGCATCAACCCTAACATGCTGAATGTTGCACGAGCTCTCATATTTCAGTCATGGTTGCCTATTCAGTTTTGGGGAGACAACATCTTTACTGTTTCATTTCTCATAAATTGGATTCCTTCATCAATTTTAAAGTGCAAGATTCCTTTTTATCAACTTCATGGTTCTACTCCACAGTATAATAATCTGTAGATGTTTGATTGTTTGGCTTTTGCCTCTACTTTTCCTTCACACAAATCTAAATTCAGTCCAATAACTACTACATCTATTTTCATTGGTTATCCTCTAGGAATCAAAGGGTACGAGCTATATGATATTGAAAATAAGGTGTTTGTTTCAAGAGATGTGATTTTTCATGAGTCCACATTCCCTTTTCATCAAATTACCCTTCAAGATGACTTGGTTGATCCATTTCCAGATGTTGTTTTACCAAAGTCTTTTGACTTCTCTAGTTTTCCTTCCAGTCCTCAAGCTACTGTTAGTCTTCAAGCTACTACCAGTATTCCTGTCCAACATGATCACATTGTTGACAATCCTTTAATTACAAATAATGATTTTTTTATCTACTAGTGTTGATATGGCTAATAATACTAATGATGTTAATGGTGTTAATGCCTAGTCCTTGTGAGTCTCTATTAATACTCAGTAGACCCGTTTGAAAATCCACTAGAGTATCCAAACAACCATCTTACCTTAGAGACTTTCACTGTCATCTACTTCAATCTCAGCCTTTTCCAGACACTAAAACTCATTATCCACTGCAAAAATATTTGTCTTATGAAAATCTCTTATCTGATTTCAAGCTGTTTGCTCTTAGTGTCTTAGCTACATATGAGCCACAATTTTACCATCAAGCTGTCCCTTTTGAACATTGGAGAATTGCTATGAAAGAAGAGTTGGTTGCTATGGAAAATAACAAAATATGGACAAATGTTTTTCAACCAAAAGATCACCACTCTGTAAGATGTAAGTGGATTTACAAAGTCAAGCATAAGGCTGATGGTTCAGTAGAATGGTTTAAAGCTCACTTAGAGTTAAAGGTTACACTCAACATGAAGGGTGAAGATTATATTGAAACCTTTTCCTCTATTTCTAAATGTTGAAATTGTGGTTTTGCCCTATGGGCGTTTTGGTCTTTTTATGTGGTGTCTATTTTTACTGTTTGGTTATTTATACCTATACATGTAGTGTGTAGTGTGTATCAGAAAATTAATAAAAAAACTCTTATCGTAGTTTTTCTCCTTTGTCTAGGGTTTTCCATATAACTTAGGTGTTTTTCTTGTCTACCATTTTATTTTCAATATGGTATTAGAGCATGGTGATGAGATCGTGGCAGGGATTAAAGAAATTCAGTCGTCAAACCTAATAGGGGATGCAAATCAAGTGGAAAATTCTCGAAGTGCTGAAATTAGGGCTGTCGTCGACCAATATTTATGATCGTTACTTGGGCCATTGCAGAACAAAACTCTCGTGCAGCAGCAAACAACCACCACAGTTGTGAAAGCCCACCAGTCAGATCCAGTCGCACAGCCTATCGATCGCCGCTGATCTCCTTCCCTCTATCGCACAACCTTATAGCGGGGCTCCACCAATCGGACGACCTCTCGCATGCATTTAACTGACTGCTATTTCAAGCCAGGCTCCGAACCAACCAGTCTAGCCAAAGTCGGTTAAGTCAGCCCATCCGGTTCATTAGGGCCACTTCCTTGCTCAGCCAGTCGCTTCCTCCATGTTAATAGAGTCAATGTATTCAGGTTTTTATGGGCATCAACAGTCCACAGTGAGCTTTGGTGAAACGATTGGTTTACAACAACAACTGGCACACTTGCAGTAGCAAATTTCGGCACTCGTGGCAACCGTTAGATCCACGACAATTCCTTCGGCTGACTGTCACTCAAATACGTATTCAGGCTTTCCATAATGTTCGCCAAAAATGGTAACCACTTACCCTGCTTTATCTATTACAAACATTATGTCTGGTTCTGTGGGTAATTTTGCAGGAATTTCTATTGGAGAAAACCTTAACGGCCAAAACTAGTTTTCTTGGTCTCAATCTATGAAAATGGTCCTTGAGGAACGACACATGTTTGAATACCTAACTGGAGAGATACCAAGACTGAACCCTGGGGATCCCCAGGAATGTATTTGGAAGGGGAAGAACTCTCTCCATTCGATTTTGATAAACAGTATGGAACCCCAGATTAGGAAGCCCCTAAAGTACTTAGCTTCAGCTCGAGATATTTGGGAAGCTGTAGAAGCTATATTCGAAAAGACAAAATGCATCGCGCCTTTATACCTTGAGAAAACAAGTACACGAGTGCAAGCAAGGTACCCTTGATGTAACATCCTATTTCAATAAATTGTCACTATTGTTGCAAGAAATGGATATGTGTCGCGAAGTAGTTTAGAATTGCCTAGTCGATGGGGTTTAATATTCGAAGATTGAAGAGACTGACCGCGTATATGATTTTTTGGTGGGTTTAAACTCGAAATTTGATGGCGTTCGGAGTCGAGTTTTGAGACAAAGACCAATGCCATCCGTGATGGAAGTTTGCTCAGAAATTAGGTTAGAAGCGGATAGAACCAGTGCTATGAATGGTACTGCAACCACCACCTTAGACTCTGCTATGTTTGGAGTCAAGTCAGCTGGACTAGGGAATGAAAGATAGAATGGAAAGTCTCCACTGATTTACAAACACTGTAAGAAACCATGGCACATAAAAGATCAATGCTGAAAATTACACAGTCGTCCACCAAATGGCAAGGAGCACCCTCCAAATGATAAGGCTAAATTCGGTCGAGCCTTTGTGGGTGAAACAGTTGATGATGCCTCCCCGGTGATTAGCCATGTGGATCCAAGTACAGTTGGGACCAACAATGTTGCATAATCAGGTACTTCTCAGTCCTTTAGTTTCCTTGTTGAGGGGGATGAGTCCTATATTCTTGACTCAGGAGCAATGGACCACCTAACTGAATCATCTGATCAATTCTTCTCCTATTATCCAAGTGCTAAAAATGAGAGAATACGAATTGCAGATGGGTCTTTTGCCCCAATTGCTGGAAAGGGTCACTTATCCCCAATTCAAGGACTAATTTTACAAAATGTCTTACATGTGCCAAAGATATCTTATAATTTGCTATCAGTCAGTAAATTAACTAGAGATTTGAACTAAAAAGTCGTTTTCTCACCAAATAATGTTTTGTTTTAGGACCTAAGCTCAGGGAAAATGATTGGCACTGCCCGACACAATAAGGGGCTCTATTTCCTTTCTGAGGATGCTTCTTCTAGGAGTTTATCTAGCACTTATTTACTGTCTTCTCTTACTATTTCTTAAACTGATTTCTTATTATGACATTTTCGTCTTGGACATCCAAACTTTCATTATATGAAATATCTATTTCCCTATTTATTTCGAAATGTGAATGTGTCATCTTTATTTTGTGATGTTTGTATTTGTGCAAAACAGCCTAGGGCGTCCTTTACCTTATAACTCTACAAACCTTCTCGGCTCGTCCACCTGATACATAGTGACATTTGAGGTCTGTCGAATGTCACAACGGTGTCAGATAAATGGTGGTTTGTCACCTTCATAGATTATCACACCTGTCTTACATGGATGTTTCTTCTTACCGACAAGTCTGAAATGACGATGATCTTTCAACAATTTTATACCACCGTTGAAACCCAATTCAATACCAAAATGACCATTCTTCGAAGTGACAATGGACGTGAATTTGTTAATCAGTCCCTTTGTAAGGTTTTAAACTCTAAAGGTACCATCCACAAGAATTCTCGTGCCTATACTTCTTAGCAGAATGGGGTGGCTGAATGGAAAAATTGGCACCTCATTGAAGTAGCCCGATTCCTCATGATACCTGTATCCTTACCCCTATATCTATGGGAAGATGTTGTACTTACTGTAGCTCATCTCATCAATCGGATGCCCTATTGTGTGCTCAAATTCCAAACCCCCTTAGAGCATTTTAAAGAGTCTGTCTTGTCCACTAGCCTTTTCCCAGATGTTCCTCTTTGGGTGTTTGGATGCACCATTTTCGTTCATGATCACAGTCCTCACCAGAGTAAATTTTCTCCTAGGGCCCAAAAATGTATCTTTGTTGGGTATTCGCTCCATCAATAGGGCTAAAAGTGTTTTCAACCTTCCTCTCGAAAGTATTTTGTCACCATGGATGCCACTTTTCTAGAGGACATACCCTTCTTTCCCGTTAGTCCTCTTCAGAGGGAGACCTCGATTGAAGAGGCTAACATTTCCACTTACTCTGTTCATTTAGACCTGTTTCTTTAACCTATTCTTGAAACAAATGAGTCTGTCCTCCCTACAAAAACAAATGCCTTGGATAACCTACTATAGGAAGCATCACTGAAAGGAAATAGTTCCCAAAATTGTTCCCCCTGTTGCCTCGCCGGAAGGTGTTCAAGAGTTAGAACTAGAACCGGCTCAGGCTCAAGATACCCGTAGTATTAATGATAATGAGTATGTTAAAGGTGATGTAGGAACTCAGGTGAAGTCAGGGATGATGGTTGTAATGAAGCACGAAGTGATGCTCAGGGGACTGAAAATGAACAATAGATGGGTACAGATGAATAGGCAGACAAGATCAGTAAGATTGATGCTACCTTGGATTTTTCAATTGCTTTGCAAAAAGGTACGAGGTCGTGCACCAAACACTCTATGAAAAGATTCTTATCTTACAATAACCTATCTACGAGATTTAGAGCTTTCACCACTAGCTTGGATACTGTGATGATTCCAGGCAATGTTCACAAGGCTCTGGAAATTCCTGAATGGCAAGTTGCAATTATGGAGGAAATGCGGGCTCTTGAGACTAACAAGATGTGGGATTTGGTTAGTCTTCCGAGAGGTCACAAAACAGTAGGCTGTAAGTGGGTTTTTACTATCAAATACAAGTCAGATGGAACTCTCGACAGAATAAGGCCAGATTGGTTGCAAAATGATTCATTCAGACGTATGGAGTGGATTACTCCGAAACTTTCTCACCTCTGGAAAAACTTAACACTATTCTTGTTCTTCTCTCCGTTGCCATTAATTAAGACTGGCCCCTACATTAGTTGGATCTGAAAAATGCATTTCTGAATGGTGAGCTGGAAGAAGAGGTATATATGAACCCACCTCCAGGTTTCGAAGGAAAATTCGACAATCAGGTTGCAAATTAAAAATGTCCTTGTATGGCCTGAAGTAGTCTCTTAGAGCCTGGTTCGATCAGTTCACCACCTTTGTTAAATCTCAGGGGTTTGTTCAAGGGCATTCAGATCACACTTGTTCACTAAGAAGTCAGCACCGGGGAAAATAATTTTCTATGTTGACGATATTATACTATTCGGGGATGATTCAACAGAGATTGACAAGTTGAAACGACAAATGGCAGATGAGTTTGAGATCAAAGATCTCGGTGACTTGAGATATTTCCTGGGAATGAAGGTAGTAAGATCGAAGGAAGGGATCTCAGTGTCCCATAGGAAATACACTCTAGATTTATTGAAAGAGACTGGAATGACAGAGTGTAAACCTACAGATATGCCAGTGGAAGTCAACTGCAATTTAATAGAATTGGTAGATGATGTTTCTGTGAACAAAGAGAGATATCAACGGTTTGTGGGGAAACTGATATATCTTTTGCATACCAGACTTGATATATCAGGTGCAGTTAGCTTGGTCAGTCAGTTTATGCAGGCTTCATATGAAAGACACATGGAGGCGGTTACACAAATTCAGAGGTATATAAAGTCTTCACATGGAAAGGGTTTAGTTTTCAGAAAGCATAATAAAAGGTGCATCAAGGCTTACACAGACATAGACTGGGCTGGTTCTGTTATAAATAGGAAGTCCACCTTAGGATATTGTACCTTTAAATGGGGAAACTTAGTTACTTGGAGAAGTAAGAATCAAGGTGTCATGGCTAGAAGTAGTGCCGAAGCCGAATATAGGGCTATGAGCTTGGGTATTTGTAAAGAAATTTGGTTGAAAGTGTTGGGGATGATGCCTTAAACTCTAGTTTGTACACGCAGTTTTGAACAAATGCTTGTGATGTATAATATATGATATTTTCTTCACTTTTGTCTATGAACATTAGATGTTTTATTTGCTTTATCACAAACCAATAAACTAAGATCCCTGATTGTAGTTTGTAACTTAACCATGTATGTGGGGACATAAAAGTGGATCATGCCTTATGTGATAACCAAAATGGTCTGTAGTATATGGATATAGGAGGGAAACCTTATCTTGATAACGCTATGGATGCGACCCGCTTTATAGAATAGTTACAAGTGTTGTGACTTGCTACAGATGGCCTGATCCTGATCATTCATGTGGAGATATGCAAGCGGGGGCATCCTATTGATGCTTGATTTTATGAAGTGGATTATGGATGATATGCGATGGTGAGATTGCATTGAGCATTTAAGTTTCCTTAGCGGAATCCAAGTGTAAACTCCACTGAGTTTGGTCGAACTCAGGGACTTGTGAAAACAGGTTGCGTTGATAATTTTTAGAAAATATTTGCGGTAACCAAATAAATAAATTGTTGTTGAGGTTGTTGTTTGCGATGATAAAAAAATAAAAAATGTGATGGAATTTGAAAAGAGTTGGTAAATGGAAGATACGATGAGTATTTAGTGAACGGGTTGAGAAGGGTTTCGGCCAACACTTCCTAGAATGCGTTCATGCTTTGCAATCATGCAACATGAATACAATAATAAACCATCTTTCGATGCGAATGCTACGACTTCTAAGGCTAGAATGTATGCGATATATGTGATATGTCTATAGGACCTACACATAAGCCTCTATTCTTATTTATGCGATGACAGAATAACACACAGACAAATAAGGCGACCACATAATATCATTCCTATCTCTAGGATGCATGCGATGTAGGTTGGTAAACAGAGCTTATCTCTAAGTCCCTATCTCTTGTTTATGCGGTTTTAATCTTGCTCTTTCGAGTCTAGATTCTAACCTAGCTCTCTCGAGTCTTAGGTTCTTTCTTTAGACTCTCTTTCGAGTAGCTCTAAAGGGGTATTTGGCACAGCATAACACACGATAATCGCAAGCAATGAAATTCCTATGTTATGTTAGCTTAGTTCTTCTCAACCCATTTGACTAGTTTAGCTACTCATGCGTACTAGGAGAGTGAACAGATGTAGAATAAGAACTTCCATTGTATAAATGTAGAGATGAAGTACAAAACAATAATGCAAGAATAGAATAAAGAACCTGGTAGCAATCTTTTGCAGCCCAGGCTTTTACACTGTTTTTATACTCGTGTTCAAAAGATAATCTCGCTCTTGCAAGAGTCGGCTTGTTCTCTGCTTCTACGCCTCAAGGTTATCTCTTGAGTTGCCCTGAGCGGTCTCCGACGTCACCACTTTTCTCTTGCTCCGCCTTAAAACGAAAAGAAACTATTAACAAAGACGTGCGATCCAAACTGGTGGAATGGTGAACGACAGCTGAACACCTTTTCTGAAGGATGCCTCTGGTATTTATAGAACATCCAGAGTGAACGGCGGCTTCTCTCTCATGATTGCACAGATGAGACGGCTTTAATTCCTTGATTGATGCACTGAATATTTGTCATCGAAAAGTTGAATGTACTTGTTATCGTTAGTGACTGTCAACTTAATTCGGATTCAACTGTCATCAGCTTTCTGCCCCTTCGCGATTAATTAGCCCTTCACCCAGATGCATCCACCATGTTGCGATGACCAAGTTGCGGCAATCCTTCTTGAGCAAATGTTTACGAACACGATCATCGCAAAGCCTTGTGGTAATGTTGCGTGCAACCAATGGTTTCCTATGATTGTAATTTTCGTCTTGCATCATTGCATATTCTGCATAAAAATACAAAAATCAACTGTTCCTATGCGATGAACACATGCGACCGCAATATGATGAAATTGATGTTTAATGGATGCAATTTAACATGTTTTATCAACACAAGCCAACATTGTTTAAGAACTTAACACTATGATAACATGCATTTCTGGCTCGAGAGGTCCTTTGATTTGCATAGGTGCGGGTGGTCAGATCGCCGACTCAAACCTACCACTTTGGGGATTCGTCTAATTTGGGAGCTAGAAACTCAGCTACACAAGATAGAATTCACTCATTCCCTGAAGCAGGGATAAGTAAATAGATTGCTCCCTTAAAGGTTGATGTTGGGGATTGAACAATGTGGCGCCACACACCTTCTCATGGCTCGAGAGGTGTCCACACATAGTAGGACTATATTGTATTATTTATTAAAGGGATCAGTGGTACTTAAAGAGTTAGATGTAACTATAGGGAAAAATTGGTAAATTGGTCCAGCTATACTTACGAGCATTTGTGAAAGGTTATTGTACTATTGATTGGTTATATCCGATGGACACAGAAATATATCTGTGATGAGAAAAGTGTAGCTGTCGATCTTTAGTGAAATGTTTGGCAGTTAATGGATGGTGGATCTCGTGGCTAAAGAGTTCAGTCAGCTATTCACGTACCATTGGAACTTCAAGCCATAGGTCCATAAGGTCCCCTTGGTAGCTCAATGGATTCAAGTTGAGAATAAGTTTTTGGGTTAGTTTGAAGTGTTCAAATTGACAAGAGGAAGTTCGATTATAAATGATATGATTGAATTGGTTAATTATATATGATATGATTGACATGATATATGAGATACATTATTTGGAGGAAAATGATATAAATATGACTTATATCTAGTGGAAGAGAAAAGACTATGGTACATATGTTGCATTTGATGTGATATGAAACCATAGGTTATTATTTTTTGTAGCAATTATGGGATAATTGTGTCGGTTTTTTCTCTGTAACTGTATGATAGTGGGAGGTTGCATTCAATTTTCGTAACTGAAGGATAAAAATCAAAATTTTTTTCATTTTGCAAAGTGATCAGACATTCGCTCAATTTTCGTAGCCGAAGGATAAAAATGAAAATTGTTTTCATTTTGCAAGGTGATCAGAAATTCGTTCACGAGTGGTGTGTACTGTCTATTGCATAGCAAATCGATAGACTACACGATAGCTCAACGTTTCTAAACGATCGTATACATGCGTGCGGTTTACTAAACGATCTCATAAGATTTGCTAAACGATTGTCTAACTCTTTCTAAACGATCGCGAGCTCGAGCATCTTACTAAACAATCGTCTATACGATTGCGACCCTTTTTACTAAATGATTGTGTACCTCTACCTAAACGATCAATCATCGTCTATATGATAGACACTCAACTTCTCCCACTTGCTTAGTCGTGGTATGCGATTGTGCTTTCCTCCTTCCCTTTACCAAATCCAACAGAGCCCACACCTCCTAGATTCTCACATCGAGAATACCAAGGCTCTAAGTGGCAGTGTCTGCCTTGCTACAGTGTTTGTGAGGAGGCCGTTCGTGGGTAGAGGATTTGGTAGACGATTTCTTGGACATTCTCAGCGAGAGCGAGAGGAGCAGTCCTTGGACAGATCGAGATTTTGGTGAAGAAAGGTTCTTCAATTGGTATGTATTATCATTCTTTTGTTGTTTAAGTTCAAAGCATGCCTGTAATTTGTTGTGAAATGCATATTTAGTCTGTTTGATTGTGAATGCAGTAATTTTTTCACAATGAGTTTGGAACGATCTCGCTTTCGCTCAGAGGTACTCTTTGATAAGAGTTCCTTCAGAAAAAGGTTTGGGTAGATCTACACCAGGAAAGTCATGACCCGATGAGACTTTACTTCGATGACAAGGATGGTATTAATATTGCATACAATCTGGTTCAACATGACAGAACCAAACATGTTGAAATCGACCGACACTTCATAAACTGAATAACGGTAGCATTTGCATCCCTTATGTTCCGTCCAGTCAACAAGTTGCAGATGTTCTCATCAAAAGGTTGCCTAGACAGACTTTTGACACCTATATTAGCAAGTTGGATCTCATTGACATCTACGCCCCAACTTGAGGGGGAGTGTTGAAATTTTGGTTTAGCTCAAGCGTTTTGGTCTTTTTATGTGGTGTCTACAGTCTAGGGTTTCTTACTATTTAGTTATTTATACCTATCTCTGTAGTGTGTAGTGTGTGTCAGAAAACTAATAAAAAAAAACTCTTATTGTGGTTTTTTCTCCCTGGTCTAGAATTTTCCATGTAACTTTGGTATTTTTCTCTTCTACCATTTTATTTTCAATACTAAAATTGTAACTGTGGAAGTTCTTTTAACCACTGCAGCGTATCATCTTATTGGTCCTTGATACAGCTTAACGTCAATAATACATTTCTTCATGGAGATCTTTTTGAAGTATACATGGATCTTCCTTTGGGATACAAGAATAACATAGTTGCTAATAAGGAGGAACATTTGGTTAGTCGTCTTCACAAGTCAATATATGATCTCAAACAAGCTTCAAAACAATGGTTTGATAAATTATTTCACCCAATCTAAGGCTGATTACTCTCTCTTTGTTAAAAGGAATTGGTGAAAACTTTGTTGCCTTTTAGTATATATGGATGACATAGTAATTACAAGTGCACATTTTTTTTTTAAAGTAAAAGATTTGGATTCTGTTCATTATTTTCTTGGGCCTGGAGCTTGCTAGATTTTCGAAAGAGTTTTTCCTCTCTTACCAAAATTATACCTTAAATTTGCTTGAAGAAATAGGTTATCTAGCATCAAAACCTGCATCATTGCCTATGCACCAAAATCTGAAAGTGTCTGTTTTAGATGGTGAATTGCTCACAGACCCATCTGTCTATAGGCACTTAATTGGGAGATCATTGTATCTTATAGTCTTAAGGTCATCATAACATTTGTTGTTCATAAGTTGAGCCAATTTGTAGCTCAACCTTACTGTTACGAAATCGACAATTAAAAAACACAAAAAGGAACGTAGAGATAGATAAGATCGACACATAGATATACATGGTTCATTAACAGTGTATTAGCTACGTCCACGGGCAGAGGGAGAACAATATTATTTGAGAGAATGTTTTCAGAAATTACATCAAAATGGCGCCTCTAGGGTTAGAAAGTTTATATAGCGCACTACTCTAAACTCTAATGAGACCCCGTACTTAGTTGTTCGAAGTGTCAACAAACAGATTGAAGGCATTTCAACACTTACAAACCTCATCTTGCTCTTGTTTATGTTTTGCTTCGATATTTGAAGAGTTGTATTGATAAAGGAGTTTTTCTTCAGGCTTCATCTTCTTTCAGTTGCATGCATTTGCTGATGTTGATTAGACATCGTGTGTTGATTCACAAAGTCTACCATTGGCTTTTGTATTTTCCTTAATATCTTGGAAAGCAATGAAATAAACCATAGTTTCACATTTATCAGTTGAGGCAAAGTATCGGGTAGTTGTTATAGCTAGTGAACTTGTTTGGATATCTCAGTTACTAGTTGATTTTCAAATTATTGTTGAGCTTCCTTTGTTGATCTTTCGTGATAATGAGGTTGTGCATATTGCTAGTAGCCCTATGTTTCATGAAAGAACGAAATGGAATTGGATTGTCATTTCATTTAAGACAAGGTTGTTCGTGGGGTATCAAACTCATGCCTATTTGTTCTCAGTTGTAACTTGCTGATATTTTTACCGCCTATCTCTTCTTTTCTTTCTTTGTTATCCAAAATGGGTGTTATCAATATTCTTAGTCCATCTTAAGAGGGAGTACTAGAATTAGTATTTACCGAGTTTGTTATACTCTATTAATTGAAAGTTGTCACACATTTTTATTCATGTGCTTATTTATAGTACATCTTTAGCAATATATCGCCTGATCAACGACATTAATTTTCAGAAACAATACCATTGATAAAATAGAAATTGGAATTTTGGATATAAAATTGTTACAAAACAACAACAATAACAATAAAAGAAAAGTCAAATCGCCCAACATTGGAAAAGGGTAAAAATATAGTATAGAAAAGAAAACAATTTGTCCGCCATTCAGGCCATCAAATTAAAATAAATAATCATACAATTCGGTGGAAATATATTTTCATTAAATAAAAGATAAAGCCAAAAAAAAAATGCTATGAATAAAACCAAGTAAATTGGTCGTAGGTCGCATTTAAAATGTTATCAATATGAAGAAGCCTAAGGTTTTGTTTTCGTTTGTCCTTTGGTGTTTGTTTTACGTGTTGAAGCAAATTAGCAACAGAGAGTTGTTTTGGTAAAGAAAAACAAAAAGACAGAAAAACAAAAATAAAATAACATCAAATATCGACATGACATGACAATAGTAGGTTGATTGTTTTTGTTACCCTTTCATTTTTCATTATTATAAAAAAATTTCTAAAATAAATAATAGACTACTAGGTCGCTGCTTTCTCATCAAATCTATAATAATCTCCTTGATTTAGTTTTATACTTTCAAATTTATAAAAATTTGATTTAGTTCTTATATTTTCAACTTTGTAAAAGTTCTATTATTAAAATGATTTATCCGATAACAATTTAGTCCCTATAATTCTAAATATGTTACAATTTAAATTCTATCATTAAATTTTCATCAAACTTAATCGTAAATTTTGAAACATTTTCATTCAATTTATTAATCTAACATGTGTAAAACAATTTATTAAATTTATTGTTACGTATTTTTCATGACATAGACTAAATTGTTATAAAGTATAATAACTAAATAGATATTTATTAAAATTTATGAATTAAATCGTTATAAATTATAAAATACGAAGAAACTAAAGGCTAAATTGATACTTGATCAAAGGTCAATGAACAAAATGATTTTTAACCAATAAAGTTGTCACTATTTTTGTTATGTTGTAAGAGTAATTTTAATTGTTTTAAATGATTCAAATGATTTCTCTATATGTATTTTTTTTTTATTTTCTTTCTTAAGTTTAATTTGTATTTAATAAACCCAAAGACTTGATGATCCCCTTTTAATTTAGTAAATAAATCTTGTTTCTTAAAAAAGGTTAATTCTGTCATTTAGCACATAAAATATATCTTATAACTCTTTATTATTTTGAAGTGTGAGAAAGATTATATTCATTGTGTCAACTTGTCAATTATGTTCATTGTGTCAACTTGTCCTTTTGTTTTTTTTTTTTCATTTTTATTTATAAAATATCGCAAATATGATGATTGTTTTCCAATATAGTAAAATAAATAAAAATATTTACAAATATATCTTACAACCTATGATTTCATTGATGCTAATTTTTTTTGTTTGCGTCATTTTAATAAATTTGAAATAATTATTATGTGAATTCTTTTAAAAATAATTTAAATTGCGATCCAAAAATTAGTGATAACTAATTCAATTATAATTATTAAAGTACTTTTAAATTAATTAATATACGTCAATACTAAAGATCAAAAGTAAATGTTTAACGAGATTAGAGGCAAGAGTGAGAATTGCAGTTAAGGACTAAATGGAAACAAAACTCATTCCTCACGAGAAAAAAAAAACTTGGAATTTAAACTCAAAAGCCAAGATTAAAAGTGTAACATTTTAAAATTTAAAGATTGTTTAGGGCATTGAGATGAGATATGATGTATGGAGTGTTTGGGTTGATATCTTAAATCTCGTAGGGTCCTGAGTTTGTAATTGTATTGTACAAACATTTTATTTATTTAAAAAATATGAGATGTTTTATTTAACATTTAGTAGCTTTAAACCCACAAACCAATAAACTAATATCCAAGATTATCATCTGTAACTTAAACATTTATGTAGAGATATACAAGTGGGTCATGTTTAAGTGATAACCTAAATGGTTTGTAATAGATAGATAAAGTTAGATACCTTATCCTGGTGATACTATGTATACGACCCACTCTGTAAGTGTTACAATTGTTGTAAAGGGCTACAAATGATCTGATCCTGATCATTTATGTGGAGACATGTGAGTTGGGGTGTTCCATGCAAAGGAGTTTGTATAAGACCGGGTCACGAAATGACTAGACTCATTATATAATGCCGTTCATAATAGAAACTTAGATTTCACTAGAATGATCATAGGTGACATGATTTGAATTTTGAGTGAGTTGTGAGCTCCTACCTATGAAGGTGGTCCTTTGATTTGTATAGGTGAGAGTAGCCAGATTGCCGACTTAATAAGCCTACCATTTTGGGGATTCGTCTTATTGAGGAGTTGGGAACATAGCTACACAAGACGAAATTCATTCCTTCCTCGACGTTGGGGTAAGTAGATAAATTGCTCTCAAGGCTGATTCCGAGGCTTGAACAATATGACGCCACACCCTCTCTTAGTCTGAGAGAGGTTTGGTTATATAGATATAACTATAGGGGCAAAACGATAATTTTAGCCTAGCTGTACTTATGAGCAATTTATGAAAGGTCATCACACTATTGACTGGTTATATTCAATGGACACAGAAATATATATGTAGTGTGAAGAATGCAGCTGTAAGTCTTTAGTTGCCTGATAGTTAATGGATGTTGAATAATTTAATTAAAGAAGTTTAGTTAGTTATTCAAGTACCATTGGAGCTTCAATCTGTAGGTTCATGAGGTCCCTTCTATAGGTCAACAGGGATTTAATGAGATTAGATTTTGGATTAATTTGAATTGTTCAAATTAAATGTGAGAATTAATTATATGTGATATAATTAATTTAGTTTAATTATATATGATATAATTACTATAATATATTTGATACATTATAATATAAAGTTTATTTGAGAGGAAATAAATATTTGAAATATGATTCAAATATTAATTATGTAAATTCGATTAATATAATTAAATTTAGTATAAATGGAATTTATATTAAATATCATTGACGAGAGAATTAAAACTATAGATTATATCGTACATAATACAATATTAAACTATAGGTTATATGTTATATATGATATAACATATATATAATTAAAATTAATTAATTTATTGTTAATTAATTTTAACTTCATTTTTGAATTTTATGGAGGGAAATAACTTCCCTCCCTTGATCTCTCTCAACTCACGCAATCAATGGGAAATTACGTGAGATTTTGGCGGTTTTCTTTTTACAGAGATAATTACACAGAGATTGACAAAAGAAGAGTTCTCTGTAATTTTCTAGATATTGTCCTCTCCTCTCAGTCTCCCTCTCTTCCATTTTTTCCAAGAGGCCACAATTTCTTGGATTCTCATCCCAGAGAATACAGAAGGCTCCAATTGGTAGTGGCTATTGGAGATTGTTTTGATCATGATTAATCTTGGAGAGGAAGAAATTTGTGAAGATCGGATCTTCAAAGGTAAGGTTTTTCTAAACCTTGATTTCAATTTTTTTTTATTCTTTTGCATGTTGTATTATTTGTGATTATGCATAATTTTTTTCTATAATTCGATTTTGTGAAAACAAAAAATTGGGATGATCCAAGTTTCCACTCAGGGCCTTCACAAGTTTCATTATGTCTATGGAGTTTATATGTATGTATGTGGAGTTATATATCAGTATTTTAGGTGTTTGGGGTGCCGAGTTGAGTTGATATGTCAACGGTATCTAGTGCACTTTTTTACACAAGAAATCTCTTTTTATGATGAGTATTTTTGTTTGAAAACTTTTTTATTCCATAATTCTACATATTTTTGGAAAATTATTTCAAATGGTAAAATTGTTGAAAATATTTACAAGATATAACAAAATTTTAGAATTATCAATAATAGACATTGATAGACACTGATAGACTCTATCAGTGTCTATCAATGTCACTATCAGTATATATCATTCATAGTTATAAAATTTTGTTATATTTTGTAAATATTTTGGTTAATTTTTCTATATCTAAAAGCAACCTTTTTTTTTTTTTTTTAATAAACTATGAATTACATTTTGTTTTATTTTTTTTTAAAGCACACGTATATTGTTGGATTTTGGGAAATGGGGTTTATGGTTTACTTTTGCATCATGCATTTCAATTTTTTTAAAAATATATTTTAAGCAATCATTTTACAAATTTGTGCATGTAACATTTCTAGTTAAGTTGGAAAAAATTATAAATTTATTGGAACAAAACAAATTTGAAAAAGGTAGAGCAGAAAAATGAAAAAGATGACGCTCTGCCAGAGACAATTTAAAGATCAGTTATTTTTCCACAATTATAGAAATGAAATTAGTGTCTTAAAAAGATATAATTTCAGTCTTTTACTTTTCTTTTTCTTTTAATATTAATAATTATTATTAATTCTGTTGTGAGGAGGAACCGTGCATGACTTATGCCCTTGCTTGTTAATCTACTTGTTAAATTTCAAGAATTATAGTTTCATTCAACGCATTGAGGTGTTGAATGAAAATTATAGTTTTGAACCGGCGGCGTTTTTCCTTTTCCTTTCTTACTTTACTTCATGTTTTTATATTTTGATTTATGTATCATAATAATTTATTAGGGAATTACCAAAATAGGGTTGTAGATGATAGTATAGTACACAAAAGAGTCTTTGTCGGAATAGAAAAAAACACATTCCAACGTCTCGTGTGATGTATCTCGTGAAAATTGTTTGAACCATTTGGTTTCTTTATTCTTTTTAAAACTCACTATTTGGATTTGAGTGAAAAAGATAGAGTAGAAAAATAAAAAAGACGACGCTTTGTCAGAGACAATTCAAAAACTAATTGTTTTTACAATTATAGAAATGAAATTAGTGTCTTAAAAGATATAACTACAGTTCACTATTTAATTTGCGAAATGAAATGTGCGTGTTGTATTTATAATTGCAATGAGTTCTTTAATGGAAATTGTGTATTGGAGATTTAATTTCATTGTTCTAAAACCATAGCCTCAAATTCCTCTTTCATAACTACACGATATTTCCTTCATTAAAAAGGAAAAGAAAACGAAAACTAAAACCTCATTGTTCTCTCCTAGTAGAGGTGTTAAAAAAATCAATCACCTTAATCCGAAACCAGGTTGGATAGAGTTAGGTCAGTTGGTATTTTGACTCTTAATTTTAAATTAACCAATTAATCAATTAATTAATTTGAGTGTTTTGACATGTCCATTGTGTAGAGCTTGGAACAATAGTTCCAATGCACTTTGAATCACCTAAATCAGACCTCAAATGAAGAAGATATGATCGAAACAATGTTAAAGGAAAAATCCCAAGCCGATGACGTGATATAAACTCTCATCAATGTTGACCAATTGAAAAGTGCCACGTGGAGCAATGGAAGAGTGACATATGGTGAGCTTTTGATTTTTGGATTGTTTTTAAAAATAAAATGAATTTAAAAAGAAAATGAATTTAATATTATTTTATGTTTGTGTGTAACAGATAATTTGGATACATGGTGACCATGTGCTTTTGGTTGGGTTTTAAACTAAATGATTTTAAAAGATATACATTATTATATTATTTTTTGTTTGTGTCTAACGGCTTAATTGAGTTTAAAATCTCCATCATTAATTTTTCTTTTCTAAGATCCAATGACCCTAACTAAATGTAATTTTCAACAACTTTTCTTCTTTATTTAACATCTTCTTCTCCAAGTCATAACAACAATTACACACTTTTACAATCCTCAAAGTCATCATTGTTATTCTTTCCCAAGCCCTTAATTTTTCTTTTCATCTTATTCGTGAGAGATTTATTATATTGAGAAGATTAATTTATTGAGTGCTACAATTTGTAAATTCACTATTTTATAGAGTTTTTCTCATATGTTTTCCTTTCTAAATCTATTATAAAGGGTTACTCTTGGAATCCATAACAAGAGTATTCTAACGGTTTGATCATCAAGCATGGAAAAGATCGAGTTTGTTCTTGAACCCGAAAAAGGAACGTTGTAGCGGTTTGACTCTAAGCCGTGGAAAGAGTAAGTTCGTAATGACATACCCAAAAGGAGTTTGGGAAGTAGATATAGGCCGGGTTGTGTCGAAGAACTATAAAAATTTCTAGTGTCAATTTCTCTATCTCTCTCCTACTTTAATTTTTCAATTAATGTGTTATTATAGTTTATTACATGAAATTAATTTCAATATTTGTTCTTGAAGTTAATTGCTCATAGTTTTATATTTTGATTGATAGTTCTTAAATATCCACATTCTCATCAATCTTGTTATTATAATCAAATTGGATGGTGGTATTATTAACTTCTTGATTATTTTGAGTTGAATTTATTTACATGAATTTATTGTTAAAATTACTTGTTACAAAAAATTTGTTAATTTATTTAATTGGGCCCATATTAGGAAAAATTTCTAATTAGTTTTAGATTAACCTTTCACCCCTCTAGTATTGCCATATCCATCCTACAAGGTCCACTAGCTAGATTTGGTTCGCGAGTTCAGAAGAAACCAAATCTAATTCAACTCAAACTATTTATTTATTTATGTTTTCGTTTTGGGCTTTTATACTGGGCCTATTTTTTGTTTAGAGTTTAAGAGTGATGTCATACATAAATAACTCTCTCAGGCTACATGCAAATTATCATTGTATTATCAATTATGTACTTTGTTACTCCTCAAGATAATAAAATATTCTCTACTTTTCTCGTGGATGCAGCTAACACAACGTCATGAATCACGTAAATCTGTGTTGTTCTTATTCTTGTTCTTTATTTGTTGTTTGCCAATTTGTTTATGTAATAATGTTGGCTTTTTGGACCTTAATCTCAAATTAATTAATTTTAATTAGTTAATTAACTAATATTTTGATGATAACAAACTTGTTTTTATTTATTAACAATTTGAGTTTTTTTGAAGTGTCCATTGTCTAGAGCTTAGAACAACAGTTCCAATGCAATTTGAATCCCTCAAATTGGAGTTCAAACGAAGAAGATATGATCGTAACAATGGTTGAAACAAGCTCCACGGAAAAATCTCGAGTTGATGACATGGCGGAAGATTTTCATCCATGTAGACCAATTGAAAGGTGCCCTTGGAACATGGTAGGAAGTACACACGGCTGGCTTTTGATTCTTGATTGATTTTAAAAAGAAAATTAGTTTAATATTATTTTATTTTTGTTTCTAATGACTAGTTTTGGACACATGGTGTACATTTATTTTTTGTTGGGTTTTTAAAAAGAAAAAGAATTTAAAAAGAAAAAGAATTTAATATTATTTTTTGTTTGTGTCTAATGGTTAGTTGATTCAAAAAGAAAAATTCTCCAGCATTGATTTTTTCATTTTTAAGGTTTAATGCCCATTAAATGTGGCTTTCAACAACTTTTTTGTCTTTTTAAACTCTTCATCTTCCCCACATTTGAACAACAATTAAACATTATTTTCAATCCTCCACAATTCATTAAGCCTCTAGTGTTACTCTCTTCAAGCTTCATTATTTCTTACTTTCATCTAATTCTTGAGAGAGATTTATATATTGTGAGCTTAACAATTGTAAATCCACTCTATTAAGGGAGTTGTAAGACTTCTTTAATATTTTCAAACTTTTGTAAGGGTTGACACTTAATCCCGAAAAAAGAGTTGTTGTAACGGTTTGACCCTTAACCCTAAAAAGGATCGAGTTTGAAACATTGTAACGGTTCGACTCTAAATTGTGGAAAGAGTCAAAGACTTCTAGTGAATATCCAAGAGGAACTTGGAAAGTGGATGTAAGTTGGTTCTATCGAACCAATATAAAATTCTTGGTGTTAATTTCTCTATCCTCTCCTACATTATTTTTACAATTAATTTGTTGTTATATTTTATTGCATGAATTTAATTTTAATATTTGTTCCTTAAATTAATTTTTTAATGTTTATTATTTAGCTTGGTTCAATTGATATTTACATATTTCATACCAATCTTTTTATTAAAATTAAATTGAGTGCTTTAAAATGTTAGTTTTAATTATATGGTTATTTTTGTTGAATTTATTTGCATGAATTTATTGTTTAAATTACTTATTAGCAAAACGTTTGTTAATTTGTTATTTGGGTCAACATTAGTAAAAAGTTTTCATTAAGTTAAATAAACCTATGCACCCCCTCTAGGATTGCCATACCGATCCTATAAATAACATATGTATTTAGTTGTTAAGATTTTATATTATAGGGTTTTACAAAATCACACCGTCTCTCAATATATTTTTCTCTTGTCTAAGGCCACAACATTCACTATTTACAAACATCAATGCAACTAGTATTATCTCCCTCTCATTAGCTCATGCTTCTTTGAAACCAGAGTTGTTCACCCTCGTTTATCTTCTGCTCCCTTCATTCGTTGATGCCAATACATCTCATCTCCCTTTCATTCAACTTTCGCCGACAACTAACCACCACTCGACTTAATCGTCATCACCTATCTCTCTATAAATTACTCTATGTTCATTAGATATGGGCTTCTGTTGTTCACTATAGTGGTATTGATGTCGTGTTGTCCAATTTGTTGGACCAATTCTCTGTGATGCTAGTAATTTATCAAATCACTTGTCCCCCAACTCATTACTCTTCACCTAGTATCGGTAAACTTTCAAACAACTAAATCGTTCGTAATTACTCGATAAGGAATTATAAAAAGTATGCATATATCGTATTAAACTTAGTTAGTTTTATATTTGCCGAGTTTGTTATACTCTATTAACAAACAGTTGTTACTTATTTGTGGAATAATAATGAAGCAAATTTTATTTACATCTTGCATAATATGATATCAGAGAAGGTTGGTTTAGGATATTTTGTTCAAGCCCCTACATTATTGTTTCTTCCACAACTAATATTCATTTCCACTTGTTTTGTATTCTCCATGTTTCAAGTCCACAAGTAAGGGGGAGTGTTAGATGTTATTAGATTAAATTTACCTTCACCCATTAGCTTAAGTTGTTGGGTCAATCGGTGATTTAAGATAGTATCAGATGAAATTCTCTCTCCTTGACTGATACATTTTATTGGAAGCAGTTTCGGTTAACCTCGAAGATTCTTCCATGGTGAACCCTTCAAATTCTCAAGCTACGAATTCGATGACAAATCAGTCAGTCATTGAGCAATAATCTAATTCGTATTTCATTCATCACTCTAATAGTACTAATTTGGTACTTGTTTTTTGTCACACCCCGCCCCATGCCTACATCTTGAGCCCAAGGAGAGGCATGATGGACCACAAATACCACCCTTTTGTGATACCCACTGTCCATTTGAAACTTTTTACTACACTTAGTAACTTTAAGTCAAGGAGAAAATAAAAACTGATTGAGTAGGCCCATTTATTATAACAATGTAATGCTTATACAACTACAGAACTTAACTACAAAATTTACATCAATAACTCTAAAACCCCAGAAGTGTAATTATGGCTGTGGAAGACCTTGACCTTAGCAGCACCTTTGAACTCCTCACCTTTCGCTACCTGGAAAGAAAAACATGAAAGAAAAGAATGAGCTTCACAAAGCTCAGTGAGTGGTAAGCAACTTCTAGAGTCTATTTCAACTCATAATAACAAGCTTATCATAAATACAAGGTTAATACTCAAACCTCAGCCTTGAATGAGTCTGGTCTCAACTTCTATCTAGACGCATGATAGATAGTTAAATTGATAACTACTTAGAATGAGTCTATTCTCTACCTACACACACGGTAGATAGTTAACTGTTACTAATCATGAACGCTTGCTCTTTTGCGTTCCCTTTTTGTTCCCTATGTGCACATAGCTCTCCGCTCATGGGCTCAGAAGTTAGGCCTGTCGGTCCTCTGATCATCCTATACGTAGTTCCTCCCACAGGCTTAGGAACTAGACCTCTCGGTCCCCTAACCATCTCGTGAGGTTCTACTTCTGACCATCTCCATCACATAATCTCATTCCCATGCTAGATACTAATTCATAACATAAGCATATACAATTTACTCTAAATGATATTCTTTAAGACTTGAAGGAAAGTACCACTCACCTTGGTAAGGTAGGAATCTTCCTTTCTAGAAGTTCCTTGATCACCTTGGGCTCCTTTTTAAACCCTTAGAATCCTAGCTCAGAACTTCTCGTGGTTTGGCCGAAATCATCAAAACATCAAGACTTGCTCAAGCTTACCCAATAGCTCGACCCTTCTGTCTTTTCTTCACTTTCCAGTCAGATTTCTTGGATCTTCTCCGACAGCCCTACCCTAAAAACTAGACTCTCATAGATTTCATATGGCTTTGGAATCACTCCAAACGCACGAGTATTCTGGGAGAAATCTTCATCTCAAGTTAATGCTACTTCCAGACTTCACTGTCCGACAACATCTCCTCCTCTTGGAAAAGCATGACCGACACATGATTTTACTCCCAATGCATGGTCTTCTTCAAATCTACCTTCTAACACTCTTCTTTACGCTCTTTGGAGAGGATTTGGCTTGTGATTTGAAGAAACAATTTGTGGTGGTATTTATTGGCCAAAGGAAATGATCGTTATCATCTTTACCAAGTCTCAACACAAGACATCTCCTACTTTGGGGTTTTTGCACTACGTTTTGCTATCACCTACTTCCTTTCCATTCAACTACTTCCATGCCACTCACCTAATTTAGTTGTCTTTCTCATGCATATAACTTCCTTTTCCTGAAACTTAATTCGTCCAGCTTCTACTAACTCAAGTCTAACCACCTCTCGGTATAGCCATTTGTCTAGGTCAGCTAATCAACCTTGCGTAACACAAGCCTTAGCACCACTCCATCGTGCAGCTCTTGCACTCATCGCTCAGCTCCATCATCTATTAAACATCTCGTTGTAATCGTTTAGTGCCTGCGTCCATCGCTTAGCACTAATGCCCTATCGTGTAGCTTAATCGTTTAGTAAACTAACGATCTCGCTCTCAATGATCTCGCGCATAGCCCATCGCTTAGCTGTTGCGCCCATCATTTAACTCCATTGTGTAGTGCTGACGCCTTATCGTTTTATGATAGCTCGTAGAAATGCAAGCTTTTGCAGCCTTTTACTTAGAATTATGAGGGCCAATAAGCAAGAATATGTGTTGATAATACTAAGAATTCATGTGAAAAGTGAGCTTGCGTCAAACAACACAAAAAATCCTCACTAACCCTATACCATGCGTTATTTCGGGTCAAAGTGTTCATTTTTGCAGATATTACAAGAGTTGATCGCATGCGTCGGTCCCCGACCGCCACAAGGTTGAATGTATGAGTTGATTAAGTTTGTCGCACGGGATGTTGCGTCCACAGATTGATAGAAGTCTGCTCGTAAGGTAGATGGAATGTGTTGGCACCTCAAGAGAAGCAAGCACGAACACATACCTTGGGAGTATCAATAAGATCAGGTGATGTTGACATTGCCCATACCGCCACAAAGGTGGCAGTGGGGCAGAATGCAATCATGAAGGTTGTTAGCGTTTGAGCTCTATAAATAGCACCTGAGACCTTTACTTCAAAGCATCCGAGCTTCTGCCTTTAGGCAGATGTTTGTGATCACAGATGAGAGCATAAACAAGATTTTCTATGAGGATTCTTCATCTCCATAAACCATTCCGAATGATGATCGGAGCTTTCGCCAAAGATAGAGCTTGAAAGAGACGTCTCTACCATCCATCCATGGCACCACCAGCAGCCTTGACGTAGAGTCTTTCATTTCTTCTCTGATCTCTATGTTGTATTACATTTTAGCTTAAGATATTAAGACATTTTTTAATCAATGCATATCTTAATTCCTTTAACGCCATCTTCTTTATCTTTATCATTTTTTACCTTCATCATTTAATTATCAAAGGAAATTGCATACTCAATCATGTAGCCTGGAGATAGGACGCATGTAGCAACCCACTGAGATGTGTGTGTTGTGCGAGTATAGTGAGTTAATCCTCTTTGCTTGGTGTGAGGCTATAGCAATGCTTGTCTATGTGTTGTTGCAATGCTTGTCTACGAGTTAATTAGCCACATCTAACTGCCTGAGAAGGTCAGAGATAAAATTCACTAAAGTAGAGTATGCATTGTTCCTAGAGATAGGAATGGTCTTATGCTCGATGCGACCATGTACTATAGAGATATAGGCATGCGTCTGGCCACCAAAAGGTGTGTGATACATTAGTGTGGCGAGCTGGGATTACTCGAGTGACTTAAGATAATGAACATTACTATGTGTTAACAGTTGTTGCATATTGTAAGGTTTGAAATTTGGGTTTGTGCAAAAACTTGTTGAATGAAATTTGAATTGCGGCAGACGAAACGTAATACAATGCCACCACAAAGGATGGATGGGAATGGATAATGATGAAGTGGAGTGGTGGCATGGATGATGACGTCTGGATGATGTGTATGTGCTCTCAATAATAAATGCGATACTACGTTCTAAAATACTTTAGCGATGATGCTGATAGGCGTTCGTAGTATGTGTTCTTGTAGTACGCGCGTGTCACAAGTGTTCTTGCTCTGGAACTAAGTATAATTCCAATGCAAGTTTCTTAGAGTGATCTGAGGTCGAACACGGGGATTGCGGTGATTAATGCGATACTAATGTGATATATGCGACCAATAAGAAAATAATAATGAATTGTATTGGGAAAAGTAAAATGCGGTGATAAGTAAAATGCGATGATAAAATAAAAAGCGATGATAAAGTAAAATGCGATGATAAAATAAAATGCGGTTATAAACTAAATGCGGTGATAAATAAATAAATAAACAAATAGAGGACTGTCTGTGAAGATGTGCAAGTATCTGATGGAATGCTGTGGCAAGTCTTGTGAAATGTGTTCAGAAAGAGAATGGATTGGGGTAAAGGACATCGTAAGTTCGTCAATCCTGTTGAGGACTCAACTAAGGTTCTGCTTTCCCTTGGCTTACACCTCTCAGTGATCGGCTGTGTTCCCATATGTTTATGGTGAATTAGGGATGAACGTTGTGAACGCATGGTTGTTTCCATTTCTGAAAATACATCTTGCTTTAGTTAACGCATTCTGCCAACCTTCTTTCGAGAGGTGGATTAACATCTTCACTTCTACTCTCACAAGTGAAGATGCCGTTGAGCATGTGTTAGCTAAACTTAGCTGATTTTTTCAACAAGGATTAACTTACTCGCTTAATCCTTCCCCCTTACCCTGAGGATTAGTTACATATGATGAGAGAGATGGACGATGAATCTATGGTGGAAAATAGAGAAATGACAATGAATATGATAATGATATTTAAATATAACGATAAAACGTTTATTACAGATGGATGAATGAAAAGATTAGAAATGAACACAGTTAGAACAAATAAGGAAAACGTGTCAATGTCTTGACATGGATCCCGATTGAAGAAGATTTGCTTGCCGGCGTATAGGAGGAATGTGGTGAGAACTTCCTTCTCAGGCTTGTTTTCCAGGTAGAAGTGATCTTTGGACAGAGCTTCTGTTCCAGAATGTGAATGAATTTCTTGCCTCCGAGACTTCCCTTTTGGTCTTGTCTTGTCTTTCTCCCAGATTTTCTCTAAGTTGTCTCTTCAGACCAGCCTTCTTTCTTTGAAATTACTGTAGCTAATTATAGACCTTGGCACCTCCTTTGTCAGTGGTCCTACTCTAAAAAGCTACTTTTTCTGCCACGGCTTGGTGGAAACATCCGCTCTGCTCTACATTCAATTTGTTAGATCGTACAATAGAAAAGCTATACAATTTCAGAAATCCCTGCGAATGCATCGCTCTTTTCGTCTATGATTGATCGCCGCATGTGGTGCAATTGCATTGATCTTTTTATCTAGGATTGATTGCCGCATGCGGTGCAAATGTATTGATCTTTCCATCCATGATCGATCGTCGCATGCGCTGCAATTGTGTTTCTCTTTTTCGTTCTCGATTGACCGTCGCATGCAGTGTGAATGCGTTGCTCTTTTTGTCCTCGAGCGATCGTCGCATGCGGTGACCTGTTTCCTGAAAAACAAAGACTTGGACATTCCATTTTGCCATCGCAATGGGGTTAGCGGGTGTGCTTCCGACACTTTACAACTTTTGCATTTCTAAGCCAATTTCTATACGTTCGACGTAACTTTTTCCTTCTTTTTGCCGCATAATCTAAATAAGATGCTATAAATAACTTGTATTTCTTCAAGTTATCACAACCCCAAATTTAGATATATGCTTATCCTCAAGCATATCCTCGACTAAGGAAATTCAGCTCAAATCCTATCCTAACTTTGCGTCGATTGGCTACTCCAAATGCTCCACCTCTATATGATTTCTCAAAATTATAAATTCCTTCTATCCTTTGAACATTTCTTCAGCATGATCTACTTTATTCTTACCTAAGACAAACCTTTACTCAAAGTTCTCTTCTTGTTTTGAAAGGAATGTTTTTCCTATTCTTGTGAAAACAACGAATTGCGCCTTTTATGCGGTGGCCTGGTTTGCGTCTTTCTATAGAGAGCATTGATCATGGTTACACCCTTAGTTTTGGCTTGCTCCCACGGGTGTCATGCGAGCATCCAACTTCGGTTGTCTACCAAGCTCAACTTCAACTCTTGATCCTTGGCAAAGTTTTAACTTTAACTGGTCATTGGAGTTGTCTCTTTTATTCTTATTTTCTTTTTGTATTATGTCGATCCTGGTAACCTACCTTCGTTTTGGCTTGCTCCCATGGGTGTCATGCGAACATCCAACTACGAGCAGGTTTCTTTCACCACTTAACTCTTATCAGGTTGGGATTTTTCCTTGAGCTAACAACGGAGTTTTTTTTTCTTTGTTCATTTTTTAAGATGAACGCAGTTGCCTGATATGAGTGCATCTGCTTGATCGCATCTGCTTAGACCTTCCCCACCCCCAAATTTAGAGAGTTGCAAGGTCCTCATTGTGTTGTTTTGGACATAAAAGAGAAAACACTTAGTCAAAATTTTGAAAAGAAGATTTGAGCAGAGTCTTGTAATAGAGAAGGTAAAGTAGAACTATTGCGATGAATTGTGTAAGTGTTAGGCAGAAAATGCAATGTACAAAGAAATTGAGCAAAGGTTATGCATAATACTCGTCATGGCAGCACAAATAAACAATGCAAAAGAAAAGAAAGGAATTACCGCAATAAATTGACAAAGGATGATGTAAATAAAGAGGTCAAAGCATAAGGAAAGAATGATCACTCAGTTATATAAAAATTGTCTATGTACACAAAGAATTATAATGATCACAAACACAAAATTGTAAGCATGTACAGAAGAATACATAGGTATAGCTATATATAAAAAAATTTGAATGATCGCAAAAAGAATTCAAAATTGTGAAGGAGATGGTGGTACACCCCCAAATTTAACTTTGCGGCAGGGGCTCTTGGTGGGGAGGGAGTTGCAGAGGAGCTCCTTGCGGCGCTTCTTGAAAGAACAGAGGCTGCTGCAGATGTTGAGGCACCACGGGACCATGCAAGTATGCGGTCAAGAAATTGAAGTACTCGTGGTTGCGTTCGGCCATATGTCTTTGATTCAAGCGAAGGATAAAAATGTTGTGTTGAATATTGATCATCGCCTAACGTAGCTTTACGTTGCTCTCTTGCAACTCCACCAATGAATGGCGGAAGAAGGATAATTCTTGAGACAACAAGCCTTGCATGTCTTTGAGGGCAGCAGCTATGGATGCGGTGGGTGGTGGTGCCATCAATGTCTCACTAGCATCGGTTTGGAGCTGAGAGGAAGGGCCTGCTCCCAAACTGTGTGGGTCATTGATGACATAAAATTGGATGCCTTTATCTATATGCATATAGAAAATGATGAATATGAATGGTACAAGCTCATGCTGCCATAAACTTGTAAGGATACGACATGTAATGTTGTCTATCTGATGTGCTGATGAATGAATGAATGCTCTAATTGCGCTTAAGCTCTTTTGCGATAAATACATTTTTTTATGCGATACTACGTCTAAATATATGCATTATTAATGATATGCTCATAGTATGCGATGAAGTAGTGCATGTCACAAGTTTCCTTGCTTTGAAACCAAGTATAATTCCAACGCAAGTTTCTCAGAATGATCCGAGGTCGAACATAGGAATTGTTTTCGTTAATGTGAGACTTAAGTGATACATTTGACCAATTTTTAACAATGAATAAAGAATGGTGGTTTATACAGAATTATAAATTGCAATGAAATAAGATTTACATTGATAAAGTAAAGTAAAGATGCGTTGATAAAAGAAATTCCTAAGCTACTATGATACATGATACAAGATACATGATACATGATACTGAGGTCAAGAACTGACTGTGAAGTTGGAATCGATGTATGCGATGGCAAGTCTTTATGAATGAAGTAGAAAGAGAAAGAGTAAGGGTAAAAACATTGCAAGTTTGTCCATCATGTTAAGGACGTAACTAAGGTTCCGTTTTCCCCTTGTATATGCCTTTCGGTGATCAGTCGTGTTCCCATATCTCTATGGTGAAACAGGGATGAACGTGATGAACGCAAGGTTGTTTCCATCTTTGGAAGTACTTCTCGCTTTAGTTAACGTATTCTTCCAACCTTCTCTCGATAGGTGGAATAACATCTTCACTTCTGCTCTCATAGGTGAAGATTCCATTGAGCATGCTTTAGCTAAACTTAATTATTTCATTAGCACAAATTAACTAACTCGCTTAATTCTTGCTATTTACTTAGGGGATTAAGAACACATCATGGAGAAAATGGGTTATAGATGTACGAAAAGGGATAGAGAGATGACTATGCTGACTATCATAACATTTAATTCTAAAATTAAGCGTTTGATACATGTTGTGAATGAAAGATTAGAGAAGGTGAATACAGATGATGAAATAGAGATTAGAAACAAATACGGAAAGAGTGTCAAAGTCTTGACACAGATCCCGAATGGAGATTATGCATGCCGGCGTATGAAAGTGGTGGAGAGGAAAGCTTCCCTCTCAGGCTTGCTTTCCCGGTAGAAATGACCTTCACACAGAGCTTTAACTACGAGAATTGGAAGAATTCTGTGCTCGGAGACTCACCTTTCGGCTTTGTCTCATGGTTCTCCTGGATCTACTTTGTAAGTCGCTTTAGTCCAGCCTCTCTCTCAGAATCAGTATATGCATGTTCTATGCATTCATGTATATACTAGTATCTGTATCTGTATATCTTTATAGTGAATTTGAAGAAGCTATTTATAGGCGAGGCCTTGGCTCTTTGAATTTGTGGTCCCCACTATATAATTATGGTAGTTCTTGAAATGGCGGAATGGAAAATTCGTTCTGTTACGTAATTAACACGTCAAAAATGCATAACTGAAAGCTGTACACTTGTCAGAATCTTCCGCAAATGTGTTGCTCTTCACATCTTCGATCGATCACCGCATGTGTTGTTGTTTTTTATTATCGCATGCGGTTGAAATTGCGTTGATCGCTAAAGGTCTTGATCGATTTTCGTATGCACTGTCATTGCTTGATCATCTCTTCGTTCTCAATTGATGGGCGCAATGCGACGTAGATGCATTGTTCACTTTATCTTTGAACCATGAATGCATGCGGTGACTGATTTCCTGCAAAACAGAAACTGAAACATTCTATTCTACCATCGCAATGGTGTTAGTGGGTGTATTTAAGACATTTTATAATTTTCGCATTTCTTAGCCAATTTGTATACTATCGACACAATTTTTCTTTCTTTTTGCCGCAATATCTGAATAAAACAGTATAAATAACTTGTATTTCTATAAGTTATCAGTCATCAACATGTGGCGATGTTTGCGGGGAAAAGTGGGCTGGAGATGGATGACGGGTGGAAGCTGTTAGTAATGTGAGGTTGGAGTCGGGAGTAAGGAGGAGATTGGTAAATTGTTCGAGAAGAAGGGAAAGGGATTCATTTGTCGGGCTTCGTGGACGGATGACTAAGAGTAAGGGGTCCAAGGGTAAATTGGTTTGCTGTTGCTATGAACTTTCTTGGATGATTTCCTTTCCTTTTTCATTGCAGTTCCACTTCTTGGGTCTTAGTGGTTGCGACACATTCAAATCGATGAGGGGCCGCTTCGATGGAGGCTCGGGGCAATGCGGCGAATCCTTGAGAAGAATTCTCAGGATTTTCGTGTTGATGATGCTGTGAACTTCTGACATGGGCTCTTCTTCAATGCCCGTGCCCACAGATAGGCATGGGCTAGAAACTATCCATGGAAAGAAGTATTGGCCTCTCACGCGACCAATATAACATCGGATTTGCTTCGCAAGAAGCTAGCCCACATCAACTGGAATGTCGCACGCAGTGCAATATGCGGCCATGACTCTATCCCTTGATATGGTTTTATCATGCGATGTCGAGATGAGCCATCTCTTCACCAAGTAGACCCAAAGGCACGCTTTAGGCAGCAGACAGTTGGATGCGAGGGTTTTGATGCCGGTTAAGGACACCGTCCACTTAGTGCTTGGTTACGTTAATACGTTTAGCGTGTCCTCCATATCTTCTTCGATAGGATCATCAGTCAATTTGTTACCTGGTGCTTCTGGGAAATTCTTCAACTGGTAGAGTTGATTGATGTCCTCTGCGCTGAATGGCACTACCCTCCCAGAAACGATCACCACATCTTCAGTGCCGTGGAGTTGGCCATGCGATAACGGGCAGAAAAACACGTTATTACAGTGTTTAGTTCTTAAACAATGCTAGATTGCATTGATAAAATATGATAGATTGCATCCAAAAAGCATTAAATTCATAACAATGCGGTCGCATGCATTCATCGCATAAAAACAGTTGATTTTTGTATTTTTATGCAGAAATGCATTGACGTAAGGTGAAAAGAGCGATCACAAGAAATTAACAGACGAGTGCAGCATTACCGCAAGGCTTTGCGGTGATTTGTGTTTGCAAATATCTGCTCAAGAAGGATTGCCGCATGGAGCCGGCGCAACTTGGTGGGCGCATCTGGGTGAAAGGAATAATTAATCACGATAGGACAAAAAGCTGATAATGGTCGAATCCGAATTAAGTTGACAAGCCGTTAACGATAATAAGTACACTCAGCTTTTCGGTGATAAATATTTGGCACATCAGTAAGAGAATTAAAGCCATCCCATATGTGCAATCATAAGAGTGAAACCGCCTTTCACCCTGGAAGCTCTATAAATACCGAAGGCATCCTTCAGAAAAGCGGTTAACAAGTTCAGCTGCTCACGAGTTCACAAGTTTTGTTCATAGTTTAGCCTTGTTCTTAGATTTTATTTTACCTTAAGGCGGAAGCGAGAGAAGGAGGTTATGCCGATAGATCGTTCTGGTTAGCTTGGGAGAGCATCAGAAGTTTCAAGATCAGAGAGAGGGCCAACTCCTGCGGAAGCAAGAATATCTTTTGAATCGAATAGAGATTGTTAGTGTAAAAGCCTCGGTCAGCAAGGGATTGCTATCAGGCTCTCTACCTTTATCTTCCATTGCTATTTTGTATTCAAACTCATTTATAAAAATGGAATTTACTTCTCTATATCTGTTCACTCTCTACTATTTACGCATGAGTAGCTAAATCTGTTGAATGGGTTGAGAAGCACTTAGCTTGCTTAACTGGGGATATTCATTCTATGCGATCATCTTGTATTATTTATGCTTCGTTCGTCCATTAGAGATACTCGAGAGGGTAGTCTAAGGACAGTATCTAGGCTGGGAAAATTCAGGTTAGAATCTAGGCTCGGGAGAGTCAGATTAGAACGTATAATCAAGATATAGGAGCTTAGGAATAAGCACTGTTTGCTATTAACGCATCGCATGCATCCTAGAGATAAGATATGATTGTGTGCGGTCACCTTGCCTTTCTGCATCTTACATCATCGAATAGGAAAAGAGTAGAGACTTAGGAATAAGCTCTATGGGCACTTTTGCATTCAACACATGCGTCCTAGACTTAGGAGCACCGCATTTTCATTGGAAAATCAGTTGCTATGCAAGAGTGTAGCACGATCGCATAGTCTGATGCATTCCCAAGTAACGCTAGCTAAAGACCTTCTCAACCCGTTCATCCAAATACTCAGTGCGTCTATCACACAATCAGACTATTCTCAAATCTGCCACATTTATTTATTTCATTATCGCAACAAACAAAACCAACAACTATTTGAGTTACTGGTTACCGCAAGGTTTTCCTAAAAATTACCACAACAACTATTTGAGTTACTGGACTTACGAGGAAACTCAGTGGGGTTTACACTTGGATTCCACTGTGAAAACTTGTGTGCTCAATGCATTTTCATCATCGCATTTCATCTATAATTCCACATCATAAAATAACGGATCAAGTTTTTGGCACCGTTGCCGGGGACTTCGGCAAAACAGAGTGCTAACCATAATTTTTCTGATTTCTTTGTAGACTCTCAATCTTTGGCAAATTACGACCCGAAGATTAAGAGGACATTCAAACGAAGATTAAGAGACCACCACCAACAATAGTCAAATAAAGAAGATATGGCAGAGTAGCCTAGAAACGGAGCACCAAACGAAAACAATGTCATGGCGAATCCAATCCTATTGGCAAACGATCGTAATAAGCCCATTGGGGACTATGCATCGCCAAACCTCTATGATTTCTCTCCAGGAATCATGAGGCCTGCCCTCGACGAAAGCGATTCGAAATGAATCCGGTGATGCTACAGATGATCCAGACTACAGGATAATTCGGAGGAAGGCATGGCAAGGACCCGCATGCCCACCTCCATAGGTTTATATAAATCTGCAATACTTTTGTGTTCCCGAACATCTCTGCCAAAGAAGTTCGACTAATTCTGTTTCCATTTTCTTTGTGTGATCAGGAAAGAAAATGGGCGTATCCCTCGAGCCAGGAGAGATCATTTCATGGGAACAGGTCGTAGAGAAGTTCATGAAGAAATACTTTCCACCGACTGAGAATGCTAGACGAAGGAAACTAATCACCAATTTTGAACAAGATATGGACGAATTGCTTAGCGATGCCTGGGAGAGGTTTAAGAGGTTGGTCCGAGACTGTCCACATAATGGATTGCCAGACTGCCTTCGGATAGAAATATTTTATCATGGTATAAATCCCGCTTCGCAGATCATTCCCAATGCGGCAGCTGCTGGTGGTTTGCTTGACAAAACATATGATGAGGCTAAGAACATCTTGGATCGCATCTCTAAAAACCACGAGGATTTGAGAGAGAGTGTTTAGAGACAGAGAACACAGGATAACGACGCAAGTAATGGTGCTATTACTTCACTACAGAATCAGAAGACTGCAATGATGAACTTAATTCAGAGAATTGCGATCAACAATCCAACACTGCAAAATGGGCAAGTCAACGCAATTAGTCAAAACACCGCAAGATGTGCGACTTGTGGTGATGGGCACGTAATGGAAGAATGCCCACGAATCCACAGTCTATTTACTTTGTGAAAAATAATCCATTTTCTAATACCTACAACCCCGGGTGGAGAAACTACCCCATATTTGCATGGAAGAATCAGCAGCAAAATTTTCAATCTGTGGCGTAGAAAGAAGGGCCACCTGGATTCTTCTTAGGAAATAACGGTTAGACAAGCAATCAAGCTAGTAACTTACAACCGCCGCAATCCTCCTCCTTGGAAAGTCTGTTGAAGCAGTATATAGAGAAACGAAACTTTTCTTCAAAGTAAGGCTACGTCCATCAACAATCTATTATTACAGATGGGCCAGATTGCAAGCGAGCTAAGGAACAGATCACAAGGGGCTCTGGCGAGTTCAACAGAACTCCTATGCAACCCGGGGGGATCAGGTAAAGAGTAATGTCAAGCTGTGATATTACAGAGTGGAAAAACTGTAGAGGGAGAAAAGAAGGAGCTTAGCCGCACTACTCCCATTGCATTGGAACCTGAAATTACGGTGACTCAAGAAGAAGAAGGAGAAAAAGAAGCAATAGAGCCAGAAGTTACGTCTACCTCAAAGCCAATAGAGAAGGGGACCGTGAGAGTGCAGTTACCACCTTTCCTGTAGAGACTCAGAAAGAAAAAGAATGAAAAGGTACAGTATGAACGCTTTCTGTCTATGTTAAAACAATTACATATTAATATTCCATTCAGTGAAACGATTGAGGAGATGCCTACATACGCGAAGTTTCTAAAGGAAATGGTAACCAAGAAGAGGGGTACTAGTAAGTTTTCCATGATGGCTTTAACACAGAGTTCGAAATCAATAATTCCACCGAAGATGAGTGATCTTGGGAGATTTACTATACCTTGCTCCATAGAAGGACTGTACATAGGGCAGACATTGTATAACCTTGGAGCCAGCATCAACTTGATGCCTCTGTCGATCTTTAAGCAGCTAAATGTGAGGCAACTTGCTCCCATAATCATGACTCTCCAACTTGCAGATAGATCTCTGGTGCACCTAGAGGGGAAGGTGAAGGACGTGCCAATCACCATCGACAAATTTATCCTACCAGCCGACTTCATCATCTTAGATTACGAAGTCGACAAAGATGTGCCCATCATCTTGGGGCGACCATTTTTATCAACAGGTCGTGCCCAGATTGATGTGTATAAAGGGGAGATCACTTTGAGCATAAATCGACAGAAGCTCAAGTTCAAAATCATCCGTGCCATGAAGTTTCCTGATGAAGAAGACCTGCATGATTTAGATGACGACCAGAATTTGACTGAAGAAGAAAAGTTTGAAGAAGAGAATGAAGAAGAGTATGCAACTGCATCCATTGCTACCTGTAATGCGATCATAAAAAAAAAAAAAAAAACAAAGAAGTTGAAATGATTGCACCCCAAGAAGAAGAGCCAACAGAAAAAGAAGAAAGAAAAACAACACAACTGTCCTTAGTAGAACCACCAACAATGGAATTAAAAACTCTGCCGAACCACCTAAAGTACGCATTTTTGGGGCAGAATGAGAAACTGCTAGTAATTATTTCCTCCAAACTTAACGAAGACCAAGAGAATGCGTTAATGAGCATTCTGAGGAAACATGTGCGAGCAATTCGTTGGACGCTCGTCGACATTCGAGGAACTAGCCCAACCTACTATATGCATCAAATTTGTCTCGAAGAAGACGACAAAGCAACGATCGAACATCAGCGCAGGCTGAACCTTGCAATGAAAGAGGTCGTTAAAAAGAAGATAATCAAGTAGTTAGATGCGGGCATTATTTATTCGATAGCAAATAGCACGTGGGTTAGCCCCGTGTAGTGTATGCCAAAAAAGGGTGGCATGACGGTAGTCCCGAATGAAAATAATAAGTTGATACTGCAAAGAACCGTCACTGGGTGGCGTATTTGCATGGACTACCGTAAGCTGAATGCGGCAACAAACAAAGAACATTTCCCTCTACCGTTCATTGATCGAATGCTAGACCGTCTACCGCAAGCTGATTGCTCTAGAAGATCAGGATAAGACCACATTCACCTGCCCATACGGGACGTTTGCTTTTCGCCGCATGCCGTTTGGCCTCTGCAATGCGCCAAGCACGTTCTAAAAGTGCATGATGGCCATCTTTTTAGACTATCTAGAGGACTCTGTTGAAATCTTCATGGACGACTTCTCAGTTTGTCTTTCCAACCTGAAGAAGATACTAAAAAGATGCGAGGAGACGAATCTCGTGCGTAACTGGGAAAAATGCCATTTTATGGTAAAAGAGGGCATTGTGTTGAGGCACAAGGTATCGCGGGACAGGTTGGAGGTGGATAAAGCAAAGATAGAAGCAATTGACAAACTCACACCTCCAACAGATGTAAAGGCTGTAAGGAGTTTCTTGGGGCATGCCGGATTCTACAGACGTTTTGTCAAAGATTTCTAAAAAATAGCATGACTGCTGAGTGCGTTGTTGAAAGCTGATAGGAAATTTGACTTAGATGATAATTGTCGCAACGCATTCATGATTTTAAAGAACGTATTGACGACTGCACCCGTTTTGATCGCCCTAGATTGGACAGTTTCTTTTGAAATAATGTGCGATACAAGCGGGTATGCGATGGGAGCAGTACTAGCACAAAAGAGAAAAACAATTTTGCATCCCATCACATATGCAAGTAAGACGTTAAACCCTGCTCAGACTAACTACACCACCACGGAAAAAGAGTTACTGGCAGTAATATTTGCGTTATAAAAGTTCAGAGCATATTTGCTGGGAACGAAAGTGCTCATCCATACTGACCACTCGACGATAAAATATCTAATAACAAAGAAGGACGCAAAGCTGATAACGGGCAGAAATGCACGTTATCATAGTGCTAAGTTCTTAAACAATGCTGGCTTGCGTTGATAAAATATGTTAGATTGCGTCCAAAAAGAATTAAGTTTATTAAACTGCGGTCAAATGCGTTCAATGCATAGAAACTGTTGATTTTTGTATTTTTATGCAGAATATGCGTTGACGAAAGGCGGAAATTGCGATCATAGGAAATCATTGGTCAAGCGTAGCATTACCACAAGGCTTTGTGGTGATTGTGTTTGCAAACATTTGCTCAAGAAGGATTGCTGCAGCTTGGTGGGCACATCTAGGTGAAAGGCATAATTAATTTCGATGGGACAGAAAGCTGATGACGGTCGAATCCGAATTTAGTTAACAACCGCTAACGATAATAAGTACATTCAACTTTTCGGTGACAAATATTCGACGCATCAGGTAGGGAATTAAAGCTATCCCATCTGTGTTATCATAATAGAGAAGCCGCCTTTCATCCCAGAGGCTCTATAAATACCGAAGGCAACCTTCAGAAAAGGGGTTAAAAAATTCATAAGTTTGGATCAGTTAGCTCATCACATATTTGTTCATAGTTTTCCCTTTTATTTTAAGGCGGAGCAAGAGAAGAGTAGAGACGCCGAAGATCACTCAGGGCAACTCGAGAGAGAACCTTGAGGCGTAGAAGTAGAGAGCGGCCCGACTCTCGCGAGAGCAAGATTATCTTTTGAACACGAGTAGAAAAAATGTGTAAAAGCCTGGGAAGCAAGAGATTGTTGCCCGACTCTTTATTCTATTCTTGCATTGGTGTTTTGTACTTCATCTTTATATTTATACAATGGAAGTTCTTATTCTACATCTATTCACTCTCTTAGTACGCATGAGTAGCTAAACTAGTCGAATGGGTTAAGAAGAACTAAGCTAACATGACCTAGGAAGTTCATTGCTTGCGTTTATCTTATGTTATGCTATGCCAATATCCCTTTAGAGCTACTCGAGAGAGAGTCTAAAGAAAGACCCTAAGACTTGAGAGAGCTAGGTTAGAATCTAGACTCTAGAGAGCAAGTTAGAACTGCATAAAGAAGAGATAGGAACTTAGAGATAAGCTCTGTTTGCCAACCTGCATCGCATGCACCCTAGAGATAGGTATGATATTATATGGTCGCCTTGTTTTTGTGTGTGTCATTTATTCATCGCATAAATAAGAATTGAGGCTTATGTGTAGGTCCTATGGACTTATCGCATATATCGCATGCATTCTAACATTAGAAGCCGTAGCATTCGCATCGAGAGATGATTTACTATTGTATGTCAGTTGCATGATCGCAAAGCATGAACGCATCCTAGGAAGTGTTAGTCTAAACCCTTCTCAACCCGTTCACCGCATACTCATCATAACTTACGTTTTGTCGACTCTTTTTAAACCCCGCCGCATTTATTTATTTTCATTACCACAATCAACAACCTCAACAACTATTGATTTATTTGGTTATCGCAAAGTTTTCCTAAAAATTACTACCGCAACCTGTTTTCCCAAGTCCCTGAGTTCGACCCTGGACTTATCAGGAAACTCAGTGGGGTTTACACGGATTCCACTGAGAAAACTTGAGTGCTCAATTCATTTTCATCATTGCATTTCATCCAAAATCTCACTTCATAAAATAACGCATTAAAAGCCGAGGCTGATTATTGGGATGAGCCGAATCTATATAAAATAGGGGCAGACCAGATTTTGCGACTATGCATACCAAATGCTGCTCAACAACGTATATTATCGCAATGTCACAACTCACCAAATGGTGGCACTTTGTAGGACAGCGCACCGCAACCAAGGTTTTACAGAGTGAATTCTTTTGCCCAACATTGTTTAAGGATGTAGCTGACTATGCGATGAAGTGTGATCGATGCCAATGCACAGGTAACATTTCATGGAAACATACAATGTCGATGAACATCATCTTGGAGCTTGAGTTGTTTGATGTATGGGGTATCAACTTCATGGGACCATTCCCTCCTTCGAATGGTAAAAATTATATTTTGTTAGCTATCGACTATGTATTTAAGTGGGTAGAGGCAGTGGCATGCGCCGCAAGCGATGCGGTGGTAGTCTCTCAATTCCTGAAGAAAAACATTTTCACTCGTTTTTGCACCCCATGTGTCATAATAAGTGATGAAGAATCCCACTTTGTCAATCATACTATCAAGGAACTGCTGTGCAAATATAACATTCTCTAGAAAGTGGTCATCGCATACCATTCGCAGACGAATGGTCAGGCCGAGGTGTCCAATCGAGAAATCAAGCTGATACTTGAGAAGGTGGTAAGGCCTTGGCGATAGGATTGGGCAACAAAGCTCGACGATGCATTGTGGGCATACCGGATTGCATTTAAAACACCCATGGGTATGACCTCGTATGCGTTGGTATTTGGTAAGGCATGTCATTTGCCTCTGGAGCTAGAATACAAATCACTGTGAGCGATGAAGAAGTTAAACGTTGACTTGGAGAAAGTAGGAGAAGCGAGAAAACTTCAACTGGTCGAGCTGGAGGAATGCGGTAAAAATCTCCATGTGGGACAAAAGGTCTTGCTCTTCAATTCACGACTACGACTCTTTCCTGGCAAGTTAAAATCGCATTGGTCTGGACCCTTCATCATTAAAGAAATATTCCAACATGGTGCGATGGAGCTGATTACTGAAGACGGGAGCTGTACATTTAAGGTTAATGGGCGGTGAGTTAAGGCATATTGCGGGGGTGATTTTCAGCAAGAAAAGACCTCTGTAGACCTAAAAAACCTGGAATAGAGAAAAACGGAGTGGTTCCTGCACTGTCAAGCATCATCATCTGGGGTGCAAGCCTTCTAGAGTATCCTTTGTTTGGTTCTTAAACTCTCATTTCTTCGATATTTTAATCATCATTTAGCTGATGATTGTGGAGGCACTATAGAAGACGAAATTTCACGTCGTCACCACAATCCAAAAGATAGAAGATCGCCGCAAAGTAGGATGCATCAACAAACAATTCAGGCGACAATGCAAATTTGGTGATTGAATTCTTCATTAACTTTATTTCAAATTTTGCACTATCGCATCACATTTTGATTTTGAAAGTTTTATCACTGCATCCTCTTTGATTACCGCAATCATTTAACATTGATAAATTTAGTAAGTCACCATATGAATTCTTTGCCAATTATGATTTCAATGATGAAACATATGCTTCTATTTTTTTTTTCATATATACTAGAATCAACTTAATATTAGAAAAGTCACCTCATGAAATATTTCTAGAAGTTAAAGGTCTGCTAGCTTTCTTTCAAACTCTCTTTACGTAGCTTCCTAAGAATATCGCATGACTTCTTTCAATCTTTTGGCAATGGGGACATTGCCGCATTTTAAATTTCTAGGTGAGGTATTTATCTTTCGACCTTGCTATTTTTAGCTTTATGATTTTTTTTTTTTGAGAATAACAACTCCACTGTCAATGCAATGGGAAAACCCATGTTGATAAGAGTTAAGTTGTGAAGGGCACTTACTCGTAGTTGGATGTCCGCATGACACACGTGGGGCCAAGCGAAAACGAAAGTAAATCACCAGGATCAATGCATAAATAAATGACCACAACTCCACTACCAAGTAGGTATGAGTTTAGTCTGAAAAAGAGCAGATTGCTCATGGTTTGATGTCCGCATGACACATGTAGGGGCAAACCAAAACGAAGGCAAGGCACTTGGATCAGCGCAAGGTCCGAGAAAAAATAATAATGTCAAGAAATATGCAAGGATAAAAAAAATCATTTGACACCCCGATGGAAAAGTTTTCTTTTTGAAATAAATCATGTGATGTCCCAGAATTTAGTAAAGTCCTTTTGAAGGTTAAGCTTGTGGTCCTTAGGTCTTAAAAATATTTTAAGAGGAGAGTTGAATAAGACTTAAGGGAATTTTGGTGTATAGGATTTCAATGAAATATCCTTGAGAAATCTAGGAAAAGAGATTTGCGGTCGACTCGCTAAAGGAAATCTTTAGCTTATGCTTGAGGACAAGCATTGTTTAAATTTGGGGGTGTGATAATGGGGTAGAAATGCATGTTATTACAGTGCTAAGTTCTTAAACAATGCTGGATTGCGTTGATAAAATATGATAGATTTCTTCCAAAAAGTATTAAATTCATAACATTGCGGTCACATGCGTTAATCGCATAGAAATAGTTGATTTTTGTTTTTTTATGTAGAATATGCGTTGACGCAAGGCGAAAAGAGCGATCACAAGAAATCAATGGACGAGCACAGCATTACCGCAAGACTTTGCGTTGATTTGTGTTCGCAAACATTTGCTCAAGAAGGATTGTTGCATGAAGTCGGCGCAACTTAGTAGACACATCTGAGTGAAAGGAATAATTAATCATGATGGGACAGAAAGTTGATGACGGTCGAATCCGAATTAAGTTGACAAGCCGCTAACGATAATAAGTACACTCAGCTTTTCGGTGACAAATATTCCATGCATCAGTCAGAGAATTAAAGCCATTCCATATGTGCAATCATAAGAAAGAAGCCGCCTTTCACCCTGGAAGCTTTATAAATACCGAAGGTATCCTTCAGAAAAGGGGTTAACAAGTTTAGCTGCTCACGATTTCACAAGTTCTGTTCATAGTTTAACCTGTTCTTAGATTTTATTTTACCTTAAGGCAGAAGAGAGAGAAGGAGGTTGTGCCGATAGATCGTTTCGGTGAGCTTGGGAGAGTGCCGGAAGCTTCAAGATCAGAAAAAGGGCTAGCTTCTGTGGAAGAAGGAATATCCTTTGAATCGAATAGAGATTACCAGTGTAAAAGCCTCGGTCAGCAAGAGATTGCTACCAGGCTCTCTACCTTTATCTTCCATTGCTATTTTGTATTCAAATTCATTTATAAAAATGGAATTTACTTCTCTATATCTTTTTACTTTCTACTATTTATGCATGAGTAGCTAAATCTGGTGAATGGGTTGAGAAGCACTTAGCTAGCTTAACTGGGGATATTCATTCTATGGGATCATCTTGTATTATATATGCTTCATTCGTCAATTAGAGATACTCGGGAGGGTAGTCTAAGGACAAGATCTAGGCTTGAAAAGTCAGGTTAGAATCTAAGCTTGGAAGAGTCAGATTAGAACGCATAATCAAGAGATAGGAGCATAGGAATAAGCATTGTTTTCTATTAACACATCGCATACATCCTAGAGAAAGGATATGATTGTGTGCGATCACCTTGCCTTTGTGCATCTTGCATCATCGCATAGGAAAAGATTAGAGACTTAGGAATAAGCTCTATGGACACTTTTGCATTCAACACATGCGTAGAAGGCCCTCAGTACCGTTGGAATTACAATGGATGGACACTGGCAGAAAGCTTCTCACCCATGCTCCACCACAATGCTGATGATAAGATCTAGAAGTGGCGCCGGCACAGGAAAGAAACCCGTTTCCATTCACAAATTGTCATTTTCCTTCTTGGTTTTTGGGCACCTCCCGGCCGGCGCAAGCTCGCTTCTTTCCACATTTGCTTTGCCTTTCTCTTTAGCGGACGCAAGGCAGGATTTTATTCTTTGAATGCGTTCCTACGCCTTGCGTTGCTCTTGTTTTTCCTGTTCCCACTCTTTCACTTCTTTTCTTTTTTGCTCTCTGATGCGTTGAATATTTGATTTGCGGCGCAACTCTTTTTCCTACTTTGCTTAGTTCTCCACCTCCTTTTTTTCTCTCATTTCTTTTTCAAATTGCTCAGAGGCGAGCACAATGCGCTGTCATCCTCGAGCCTTCTTTTCTCCTCTTCTTCTGCCCTTGCGTTGGCATGTCGAACCTCCTCATCAGGAAGCTGTCTGGCCAAATCGGCCGATTTGATGATTTGGTGCACTCGTGCCATTTTCTCTTCTTTCTCCTCTAATTTTCTTTTTCTTTCTTCCTTCGTTTTCTCTATGCATTTCTGAAGTGTTGGGTCTCTTGTGGACCTTTGCGACGCATTCTCCTTGTGACGTTGCATTAAAGGGGAGATGTCAGAATCTTCTTTGTCGTTCGAACCCCGGAGTTTAGCCTCCGACGCAACTAGTCTGGATTGCGGCCATGAAGCTTGTTGTTCCGTTGATGGTTTAACTTGCGCTGACACTTCCATTTCCACCCTTGCGGTGGTTGATTCTCCATCGACATCCATACTTTCCGCCCTTTTCCTTCTTTCTTTCTCTTTTCTCAAGCGCTTCTTTTCTCGCTTGTGTTGCTTTCTTTCACTTCTTCGTTTTTCTTTCTTCTCTTTCTCCAGCCGGGCAATTTCATCTTCTTCTGCCCGTTTTTCTTCAACCCTTTTCTCCTCCTTTCTTTCTTCAGACTTCTTCGTCTGCTTCAATGCCTTCATATACTCTAGAAAAGACCTTATGGGTCCTTCATTAGAGTCTGTTGGGGCAGTCTCCTTAGGATCCGAGATGGTGAAGGCCATCCTCCGCAAAGCTAAAGCTAACTTCTCTTTGAAACGGCAGGGGTTGTTTACTACTCCAGCCTCCGTAACCCCCATCCTTCTCTAAGTGGCTCAGAATACTCCTGAACAACTCTTTATCGTCTTTTCTTTCAGCCTCACTTTCGGTTGAAGGTATTAGAAGCGCCACCTCAGGTCTGGTGGTAGGGGCACTCTCTGTGCTTGGCCCCTCATGGTGGGTGGACGGTGTTGCGGTTACAAAGGGTTTTTGCCTGGGTTTCCTAGCGATTGTAGGGTTGGCTTGGGCTAGGCGGAACATAATGTGGAGTGTAATGCAATGTAATGCCGCCGCAAGGATCCAATGTAAGTGGCTGGAGTGTAATGCAACATAATGTGGAGTGTAATGCAACATAATGTGAAGTGTAGGCGGAACATAATGTGCAGTGTAATGCAATGTAAGTGGCTGGCGATAAGGAAGAACGCCTCTCGTGGGTGACAAGGGCGTGGGAAGGGGATGATGGTTGGGAAGAGGAATGAGATGAGTGTCCGGCCATGAGTTTTGGTTAAGGGAAAGAAGTTAATTTTTTTCTTTCTTCGGAAGAAAGTACGAGACGGCGATCAAGGTATGCAGAGAGAGATTTTGGTAGGGTTTTCGCGAAGAGAATGAAAGTGAACTCCAACGGGCTTAGGAGGGGCGATTTATAGGTTGAGCCTTGATGGGCCCAACGTAATCGGTGCGCTGGTAGACTTTGGTAATCCAAAAAGCCTGCCACGCCCCTCCCATTATGACATAGCAAGAAAGGACGTCCTTTCGTCTGCTATGTAATAATCTCCTCGGGAGTTGAAGTGATCATTCGATTACCCTCCCTGCGAATATTTTATCATTTATTTATTTATTTTTTATTTTTATAGGATGGTCGCAATGTTTAGTTGTTAACACAACACGTCCATCACCGCAAATGAATAATCGGAGGACAGACGTAATGTATATATTAGCACAACACATCTGTCAACACAACGCAAGTTTGGAGGATGGGCGCAAGGTATTTGTACCAATGCAACACATCCGTCAACGCAATGCAACTTTCGAGGACAGGCGAAAAGTGTATCCATTAACACAAGAAACACCCATCGACGGAATGCATATTTGACGTTTCAATGTATCACCGACATCGCAAGGCTTATCCCAAAACCATATTGATAAGACATTGCGGTGTTCACTTACATCATTCATTCAACAGAAAATTAAGATCAACGCAAGCTGAGACTGAAATGGAAATAACTTCAAAAAGGCAGGAAACTAAATCAATGCAAGGAATAAACTAATTTTAATAACACAATAATAAAATAGTAAATAAAGCGGTAAAGGTAGTTGATAAGGATGCTGTTTTAAAAGGGTCTTCAGTGTTACCACAAACGCATCCCCGCAGGCGATCAGGCTTACCTGCCTAATGTCACTTCTTGACATTGATCCTTCCCACTTGGTCCATGTGCTTCCGAGTTGCTGGGCAGCATACCAGGTGTTCTGTATTTAAGTTCGATCGCCAGCTAATCGACCTGTACCTCCAAATTCCTAATGGAGGAAGCTTACGATTGCATGATTGCCTCGTTCTTGTCTATATACTGCTTGAGCAGAGCTTCCAAGGATGACGAGTTGGATGAGGTGCTAGATGAAGAAGGTTGGTTGTACGATTTCCTGTTCTGATAGTTACTCTGACCTTGACTCTGATGATGAAAAATGGAAGGATTGCCTCGATTCCCATAATGATTGGTCTGCATGTTTCTTTGGCCCCTCTGGTCGTTGTTTCCTCCCGAACTGAAGTTGGGATGATTCTGCCATCCTACGTGCTGCTGAATGGGTTGTTCTAAATAGAGTATACTGTTTCTTGATTTGATGGGCATACTTCCACTACATGACCTCCTCCGCATTGTACACAGCTTACTGCTGCCACTTACGCTAGCGCATTGGCTTGCACCTGTCTCTTATACACATCTAGATGTGTATAAGAGACAGAAGTTAGACTGTTTCTTGATTTGATGGGCATACTTCCACTACATGACCTCCTCCGCATTGTACACAGCTTACTGCTGCCACTTACGCTCACGCATTGGCTTGCACTGCACCCTGAGAGAGAGTTCCTTGATTTATAGCCATTGTCTAGAGGAGCGAGGTGACTTCGATCATCTGGGTGGACAACGTGGTTAATGTTTCAGCTGGTACAATGGTGCTCTCCGTTTTCCTTTGCTCTGGGCCTCTTCCTCCATACCCATCATCAACCCAGTCATCCATATTTCGCGAGTTGCGATCTAAGATTACTTTTGCTTCAGTATATGTTTTATCCATAAATCCTCCTATCGTGGAGGCATCTGCAACTACTTGTGTCGCTCTATCTAGGCTGTTATAAAAAGTCTCCATGGGAACGCAATCGGGAATCCCGGTACGTGGATAGTTTTTCACGAATCTTCTAAATCGCACCCATGCGATGCTCAGAGTCTCGTTTTTTGTTTGCTCAAAATTTAACACTTCCTGTCATCTTCTTTCGTTGACAGCAGGAAGGAAAAATTTCTTCATGAACCGTTCAACCAACTGATCCCACGATTATGTCATTTGGCTCTAACGAATGAGCTCACCTCTTTGCTTCGTTGCTAAGTGTATATGAGAAAAGATATAGTCTAAAGCCTTCTGAAGTCACGCCAGGGATGGAGAATGTGTTACATATCTCTACAAAACTGGTCAGTTGTGCATGTGGGTCTTCTCCTTGTAGACCTCCAAACTTACTTGCATTCTGAATCATTTGGAGCATGACCGGCTTAATTTCAAATCTAGCGTTCTTTTCTACTATAGGCCTTGTGATACCAAGCGAGAATTCGTATAAATTAGGCGCCGCATAGCTCATGGGAATGTTGCGATCAACAGTCAGAAAGACTGGGTCTTGCTCCGACTGATTCCTTCCCTGATTCCCCTCAGGCCTTTCCTCATTGTTCGCCAAATTTCTTCTTTGCCTAGTGCGGTTTTGATGTGCTTTTCTTTGAAAAGTTCTCTCGATCTCTGGGTTGAAGTCGAATTCTGGTTTTGTGCCAATACTCATGCACTGTCAGCCTGCTCTTTGCGTAAACAAACTTTACAATAGAAATCTGTCCTGCAAATTATCACAAAAATATTCAGCATTAAAAATTGCCAATCCCCAGCAACGGTGCCAAAAACTTGTAAGGTTCAAAATTTGGATTGCGCAAACACTTGTTGAATGAATTTTAATTGCGGCGGAACATAATGTGGAGTGTAATGCAATGTAATGCCGCCGCAAGGATGGAAAGATGGATGGTGAAGTGGAGGGGATGACGTGGATGTTGTGTATACGCTTTCCGATAATAAATGCAATAGTACGTTCTAAAATATTGTATGGGATGATGCTGATATATGTTCATAGTATGCATTCTTATAGTACACGCGTGTCACAAGTTTTCTTGCACTGCAACCAAGTATAATTTCAACGTAAGTTTCTCAGAGTGATTGATGACGGGAAATTGAAAGTCAATTTTACTCAACAACCAACTTCCCTTGGACGCATTATGCGATGCATGTTCCTAGATATGCGTTGATAGTCATGCATCGATTGTCATGTGTTGGAATGAAAAATTTGTTAATGAATGTATGCGATGACCATGCATCCTGCCATAAGTTTTCTTGCATTCACGCCAAGTATAACATGAACGTAAGTTTCTCGGGTAATACGAGGTTGAACACAGGGACTTATAACTATATGTTTGCAGTGATTGTGCATGCGACGATTGAATAAAAAAATGGAGGGGATGTTGTTAAGTTAATCCTACTTCTATTCCTATCTATCAGACAACACAATGAGATTATGCATGAAAGGTAGAGATGCGACAAACCTTGACATGAAATAAATGTGTGGGAAGATAAATAAAATGCGGAGATGTTTTCATTGCAAAACTTAAGAGTGATCGCAAGGGCAACCCTAGTCAACACAAACTAATGCGATCATGCAACACTCATACAATAGTAAACCACCTCTCAGTGCGAATGCTACAGCTTCTAATGCTAGAACGGATGCGATGTATGTACAAAGATGTCTGTAGGTCCTACACATAAGCCTCTAATTCTTGTCCATGCGATGATACACAAACAAGGTGACCACATATCATCACTCCTATTCCTAGGGTGCATGCGATGCAGTGTTGACAAACAGAGCTTATCTCTAAGTCCCTATCTCTTGCTTATGTCGATATAATCTCGCTCTCTCGAGTCTAGATTATAACCTAGCTCTCTCGATTCATTAGTTTCTTTCTTTATACTCTCTCTCGAGTAGCTCTAAAGGGATGTTGGGTACAATAAAAGACAAGATAAATGCATGAACTTGGTTGATGCAAGATTGTTACTATCCCTAGTGAACGATGCATACCTTGCTTAATGCGTCCAACCACTTACCCTCTCGGGCAGTTGATTGTTGCTGACTTCACTCATAGACAAACAATACGTTAGCCCATAGACAGGCGTTGCAACAACTTCACACTAAGCAAATAAGATTACTCACATACTCGCACAATGCACACCTCTTGGTGGGTTGCTACATGCTTCATATTCCTAATCCACATGACTCAGTATGCAATTCCTAAGCACTCCAACTAAGTGTTGCAATGAAAGTAAAGATTCTAGGCAAGAAGATGGAGATGGAGTCGAAGGAATAGAGATGCGCGTCAAGGTTGCCGGTGGTGCCATGGATGGGCAGAGGAGCTGACTCTCTCGAGATCTAACTCTGGTCTAACGCTCTGGTCGTCACTCGGAATGGATGAAGAAGGTGAAGAACTCTCAGTCATCTTTGTCACGCGTTTGTTTGGATCATGGGGAAAATCCCCCGTTAAGGGATAATCTCTGGATTCGAGGATCCTCCCCGGATGATCCAATTTCATCTCTTCAGCCTCTATTTATAGAACATGGATCGCTGATAACTTGTAGAAATACAAGTTATTTATACTATTTTATTTAGATATTGCGGTCAAAAGTAAGAAAAGTTGCATCGATAATATGGAAATTGGCTAAGAAATGCGAGAATTATAAATTGTTGTCAATACCCTCATTGACACCATTGCAATGGTAGAAAAGAATGTTTCAGTTCAATTTTACAGGAAATTAAGTCACCGCATGCGTTCATGGCTCAAAGAAACGATCAACATAATGACGGCGCATGTGACAATTGATCAAGAGCTTTGCGATCAACGCAACTTCAACCGCATGCAATAATAAGAAACATCACCGTATGAAGGCAAACGATCGAAGATGTAAAGAGCAACACAATTGTGGAGGATTCAGATGCGTGTACAACTGTTAGTTGTGCATTTCTGAAAGGATTGATTGCGTAATAGAAGGAATATTCACTCCACAATTTTAGGAACTGCCTTAACAATAAAGTGGGGACCACAATGCAAAGAGTTAAAGCTTCGCCTATAAATAGCTTCTGCAATTCCATTGAAAGATATGCCTGAATACAGAGAAAAGTGCATAGATTAATCTGAGAGAGAGACTGGTTGAGTGACTAATCACAGTAGATCCGGGAAGAATTAAGAGACAAGGCCGAGAGGTTAGTTTCCGGGAAAAGAGTCCTTTCGATCCCCATCGTTGAAGCTCTCTACGAAGGTTACCTCTACCAGACGAGCAAGCCTGAGAGGGAAGCTCTTTTGTTCAACCATTCCACACGTTGGCATGCAAAACCACCGTCCAGATCTGTGTCAAGACGTTGATACTCTTCTGTATTTGTTTCTATCTCTTTATCATCATTTGTATTCATCTTCATAGTCTATCATTCACATCATGTATCAAACGCTTAATCTTAGTATTGAATGTCATGATCATTTCCATTATCATTTCTCTGTCTATTTCCGTTCATCCATAATTCATTTTCTCCATGAAGTTTTCTTAATCCCATAGGCAGAATTAAGCAAGTAAATTAATTGGGTTAAGGAAATAATTAAGTTTAGTCAAGGCATGCTTGACGACATCTTCACCTGTGAGAGCAGAAGTGAAGATGCTATTCTGCCTATCGAGAGAGGGTTGGGAGAATGCGTTAACTACAACGAGAAGTACTTCCAGAGATGGAAGTAACCTTGCATTCAGCACGTTCATTCTTGTTTTACCATAGAGATATGGGAACGCGGCCGATCACCGAGAGGTGTACGCCAAGGGAAAGTGGAACCTTAGTTGCATCTTTAATACAATTAACAAACCTGCGACATTTGTACTAATTATTCTTTCTCCTTCTGATTCATTCATAAAGACTTGCCATCACATATCACTAGCCTTTGTATAAACTTCACAGTCAGTCTTGAACTCAACATCATATGTACCATGTATCTTGTATCTTGTATCACATTAGCTTAGGTTTATCTTCATCGCAATTTATTTTATACATGCAACTTTACTTTACAGCAACTTTAAATTCATGTACAAACCCAATTCTTATTAATTGTAAAAATCGGTCGCATGTATCACAAAAGTAACACATTAACGAAAACAATCCCTGTGTTCAACCTCGGATTACTTTGAGAAACTTGCGTTGAAATTATACTTCGTTTCAGCACAAGGAAACTTGTGACAACGTATTACTCCATAGCATACTACAAGCATATAATTAACAACGCATATATCTCGAAGTAGTATCGCATAAAAATGTGCATGAGCATTAACATAGCATAAGATTACATTTATTGTTACAAGTTTATGGCAACATGAGCTTGTAGCACATCATCATGCATGCATAGCATACGACCAATTTTAAGTCACCAAGTTTATGGCGCCATTGCCAGGGATTGGTAACATTTAGTATTGAGTACGTTTGTGATATTTTGCAGGACAGATCTCTTTGTACTGGCTGTTTATCACGGAGAGCAGTCTGATAGTTTATGAGTACTGGAGTGATCCAAAAATTCTAAGCTGCCCTAGAGATCAGGTGTATTTTTCGCGCAAGAGCACATCAGGACTGAATTAGGTAGAGAAGAAACATAGCAGATAATAACGAGGCACCCGAAGGGAATCAAAGGGAAAATTGGCAGCACAAGACCTTGTATTTCTTGCTGCTGACCGTAACATCCTAATGAACTATGCGGCGCCGAATTTTTATAACTGTTCACCTGGAATTTAAAGACCCACGGTTGAGGAGAATGGAAGCTTTGAGATGATGCTGATTATGCTGCAAATGATCCAAAATGCGGGTCAATTCGGAGGTTTACAAAGAGAAGACTTGCATGCTCATTTAACGAGCTTTGTAGACATGTGCAGCGTATTCTCCATACCTGGTGTGACTCCAGAAAAACTTAGATTGTATCTCTTCCCGTATACACTGCGAGATGAGGCAAAGAAGTGAGCTCAGTCACTGGAGCCAGATGAAATCAGCACATGGGATCAGTTGGTCGAAAAGTTCATGAATAGATTCTTCCCTCCAGCAATCAACGCAAGGAGATAGAGGGATGTGTTGAATTTCGAACAGAAGGGTTATGAAAGTTTGAGCACCACTAGGGTGCGATTCAGATAGTTAGTGAATAGTTGTCCGTATATCTGGATTCCCGATTCCATTCTAATGGAGACTTTTTACAGTGGCTTAGATTAACCAATGCAAGCAGTTGCTGATGCCTCCACAGTAGGAGGATTAATGGGCAGAAGCTAAGAGCATCTTAGATCGCATTTTGCAAAATTCAGATGAATGGTTAGATGCCGGGTTTGAGGAAAGAGGTTTGGAGCAAGAGAGAGCAGAAGGTGCCGTTGTATCAATTGATACAATGAACACCCTAGTAGACCAGATGACTATAATGACCTCGCACCTTCAGTCTATGGCTATTCGACAAGGATATCTTTCTCAAGGATCAGCGTAAGTCAATGCGTTGACTCATGTGACCGAAATGAATTGCGTTCAATGTGGAGAAGGACATTCAGCAGAATTTTGCTCGTGGAATTAACAATCTGTATATTTTGTCTATAATGAATCGTTCGCCAACATCTACAACCCTGATTAATGGAATCACCCAACTTTTAGTTGGGACGAGCATCAGAACCAGGGGAGCCAAAGTGATCATCAGAGCAGTTATGAGGGGAATCGAGGCAACCCTCTGGTCTTCATTAATCAGGATCACAGCTCAGGTAATTCTCAAAGTATACAACCATATGATCGACCGTTCTTTTGTAACACCTCTTGCAATACCTCGTCTCTGGAAACGTTGTTGAAACATTATATTGAGAAGAGCGAGGCAATTAGGCAATCGCAAGATTCCTCCCTTAGAGAGCTAGAGGAGAAGGTTGAACAGCTTGCGATTTAACTTAAGAATAAAATGCCTGGTACGTTGCCCAGTAGTTTGGGAGCATCGGGGCCATGTGGTAAAGAGCAATGTGAGGCAGTGACATTGAGAAGTGGTAAGACAACAGTCCCCGTACCACCTGTACCAGATTCAATAACAAGACCAGTAGATTTAATCACCGACGATTACTAGTCAACAATTAATGACAAAATCACCAGTTTAGAAGAAAGTACATCTATAAGGGATGAATCTCGGCAAGACTTAAATTCAAAATCAATGCAACCTCTAGTTTCTAAAACACAGCAAGCATAGGACCTCAATGAACAGCCAACGGTATAGGAAGTATGGCGGGATCCTCCACCTTTCCCATCTAGGCTGAAGAAGAAAGATGATAGTAAGCAATTTTAGAGGTTCCTGGATGTTCTCTAACAACTACACATCAATATTCCTTTAATAGAAGCTCTGGAACAGATTCCGAGTTATGTGAAATTCCTCAAGGATAAACTTGCTAACAAAAAAAAATCGGGGAAAATGAAACAGTTGCGTTAACATATAAATGCAGTGCACTGTTTCAAAACAACATCCCTACCAAAATGAAAGATCCTGGGAGTTTCACAATGCCTTGCTCAATAGGAGAGAAGAAGGTCGGAAATGCATTGTGTGATTTAGGAGCAAGTATAAACTTAATGCCCTCGTCGATCTTCAAGAAGCTAAATATCGGCAACGCAAGGCCAACCACAATTACATTGTAGTTGGCGGATAGATCGATAACGCATCCCGAGGGCAAGATAGAGGATGTACTCGTGCAAGTAGATAAGTTCATCTTCCCTGCTGACTTTATCATATTAGATTATGAAGTCGACAACATTAATTGGACTGCTCTGAGTCTGACGTTCGGCGCGTTAGTCCTTTTCTGAACCTCTGCCACTAACGGCGTGGTAGGTGAAATGCCAATATCATCTTTGGATTTTCTCGAGGTAGAGGCGTTGATGCATTCATTCCACCTACCTTGTGTTGATCCCATTAGAACGCATTGTCATGTAGCTGCAATCATTCAATGGCCGCGTTCGCTGAACACCGTAACTCTACATGATGACAACAATTATTTGACGAACACAACTCCCATGCGATGGATGCATACGGCTGATTACCGTAACATCCTTGCGTTGATCGATGCGTTTGCCTTGTGATAGAGTGTTTCTCCGCATGCGGTCGTCTATGCGATGGTCCGGTTTCCGCATTTACATTCATTTCCTACATTGGCTACAAAAATAGAACATTGAACGCATAATTAACGCAAAATAATGGGTTAGCTGAGATTCGATATGCTGATCGATGCAAGCTCATATTCTTGTGAATTCCTATCATGATCGACGCATATTCTACCTAACAACCTTCATAATTCTAATTAAAAGGCCTAAGATGACATGCATTTCTGCATGTCATCACACCCCTAAACTTAAAGTCATGCTTGTCCTCAAGCATGCGTCATACTCAAGAAATTCTAGCTCACCTTCATGCTTTCCTTTGTGATGACCAGCTTCTCAGAATATAATTTACACACACCTTTGACCATCACCGCAATGCTCTCCTCCACTTTGGCTACTTCTTTAAAAAGATCTTTTCTAAGTTTAAATTCGGCAAGCCCTTGTTAAAAAACTTTTATTCATTCACCACAATTTTGTGTTTAGCTTTTTGAGATTGCATTCATTCAAAATATTTCAAAAATTTGCTATGGTTTATTCAAATGCGGCGTTGAACCTGGTTACGCCCTTCGTTTTGGCTTACCCCCACGTGTGTCATGCGGGCATCCAACTTCGGTTGCGTTCCACAATCAACTTCAACTCTTGTCTCTTTTGATTTGGCTTGCGTCGGACAGAGGAGTTGCGCTAATGCGTTGATCCTGGCAACTTGCCTTCGTTTTGGCTTGCCCCCACATGTGTTATACGGACATCCAACTTCGAGCAAATGCATTTCACAACTTAACTCTTATCAACATGGGTTTCCCCATTACGTTGACATTGGAGTTATTATTCCCAAAAGCTCACTTCAACTTTTTTTTTTTTTGTATGTAATGTATGATCGCAATATAATGAATGCAATTCCTCGTGACCACTTCCACTCCCAAACTTAGAGGTTGGCAGCATTCTCACCGCAAAGCTAAAAACAAAATTACAAGAATGCGTTAATAAATGTTTGAACAAAGGGTTGCACAAGATAAAACTCAAGACTTCCAAAATTTGAAGAAGCTAATAAAAGTGAAGAATGCATTGCATTGATTAGTTAGAAAATGCGGTGAACTATACGTACCATTATAGAAACATCGTAAAACAATGCAATCGGGAAAAAGAGAATTTCAAAAGGATAAGGCATACAAGATAACAAGGAAAGACCTTAGGCGGAACAATGCATGCGCTCATGCATTGGAATCCACGCGATTGAAGCCATGCGTTGAAGTGTGAGAGGAATTCTTCTATTGAACTATGAACCGAGGAGACTTATTGTTGCACCTACAAGAGCAAACGTACCACAATCAAGGAAGCAGCCATATATCCAAAATACAATAAAAATAAATTAAATAACCTATACTAAGAAAGCAATGTAAATATAGTGTTGTCACCGCAAGGAGTCTTCCATGCAGGATATGTCTCTCAACTGCTTGGGTCAAGTTGCCCTGACCGTTGGAACTTCCGGAAATTGTTGGGCGCATGCGGACGTCATGAGCTTAGAACTACCTTCAGCTCTTTTGAGATTGATTGCCGTCCTACTCTGGGGTCAATACTGAGTTTCAGCGTATCGTCTACACTTGAATATTGTTTGCAACATGGTCGCACAAGCTGCAATACACCCAAGATAAACAGTTTGTTCGCAGAGACATAAAACTTAACAAACATTTAGTTGCTAAGTCCCCAGATACGGTGCCAAAAACTTGATGACGGGAAATTGGAAGTCAATTTTACTCGACAACCAACTTCCCTTGGACACGTTATGTGATGCATGTTCCTACATATGCGTTGATAGTCATGCGTTGATGGTCATGCGTTGGAATGAAAAATTCGTTAACGAATGTATGCGATGACCATGCGTCCTGCCACAAGTTTTCTTACGTTCACCCCAAGTATAACATGAACGCAAGTTTCTCGAGTAATTCGAGGTCGACATGTTTATGGTGATTGTGCATGCGACAGTTGAATAAAAGAATGGAGGGGATGTTAATTTAATCCTACTCTTACTCCTATCTCTTAGACACTGCAATGAGAATATGCATGAAAGGTAGAGATGCGACAAACCTTGACATGAAATAAATGTGTGGGAAAATAGATAAAATGCGGAGATATTTTCATTGCAAAATTTAAGAGGGATCGCAAGTGCAACCCTAGTCAACGCAAACTAATGTGATCATGCAACACTCATATAATAGTAAACCACCTCTTGGTGCGAATGCTACGACTTCTAATGCTAGAACGAATGCGATGCATGTGCAGAGGTTTCTGTAAGGCCTACACATAAGCCTCTAATTCTTGTCTATGCGATGATACACAAACAATGCGACCCCATATCTTCATTCCTATTCCTAGGGTGCATGCGATGCAGTGTTGACAAATAGAGCTTATCTCTAAGACCCTATCTCTTGCTTATGTCGATCTAATCTCGCTCTCTCGAGTCTAGATTCTAACCTAGGTCTCTCGAGTCATTAGGTTATTTCTTTAGACTCTCTCTTGAGTAGCTCTAAAGGGGTGTTGGGCACAACAAAAGACAAGACAAATGCATGAACTTTGTTGACGCAAGATTGTTACTATCCCTAGTGAATAATGCATACCTTGCTTAATGCATCCAACCACTTATCCTCTTGGGCAGTTGATTGTTGCTGACTTTACTCATAGACAAGCAATGCTTAGCCCATAGACAGGTGTTGCAGTAGCTTCACACTAAGCAAATAAGATTACTCACATACTCGCACAACGCACACCTCTCGGTGGGTTGCTACATGCTTCATATTCCTAATCCATATGACTAAGTATGCAATACCCAAGCACTCCCACTTAGTGTTGCAATGAAGGTAAAGATGCTAAGCAAGAAGATGGAGATGGAGTTGAAGGAATAGAGAAGTTCATTGAAAACAAATTGTATTACTTTCTTAAGTCAAAATGTCATATAATACAATATAGGAAAAGAAAGGAAAAAGAAATGACCGGCTGGAAGCAAAACTTTACTTCCATTGGATGCGCGTCAAGGCTACCGGTGGTGCCATTGATGGGCAGAGGAGCTGACTCTCTCGAGATCCAACTCCGATCGAAGGCTCCGGTTGTCACTCGGAGTGGATGAAGGAGGTGAAGAACTCTCAGCCATCTCCTCACACGTCTGTCTAGATCGTGGGGATAATCTCCAGATTCAAGGATCCTCCACGGATGATCGAATTTCAGCTCTTCGGCCTTTATTTATAGAGCTTGAATCGTCGACAGCATTAATTAGACTGCTCTGAGTCTGACATTCGGCGTGTTAGTCCTTTTCTGAACTCTGCCACTAATGGCATGGTAGGTTAAATGTCAACATCAGCTTTGGATTTTCTCGAGGTAGATGCATTGATGTGTTCATTCCACCTACCTTTCATTTATCCCAATAAAATGCCTTGTTGCGTAGCCGTAATCATTCAATTGTCGCGTTCGCTTAACACCGCAACTCTACATGATGACCGCAATTGCTTGACGAATGCAACTCCCATGCGATGGACGCGTACGCCTAATTACTGCAACATCCATACGTTGATTGATGCATTTGCCTTGCGTTCGCTTAAACTTAGCTGATTTCTTCAACAATGATTAACTTACTCGCTTAATCCTTCCCCCTTACCCTGAGGATTAATTACACATGATGAAAGAGATGGCCGATGAATGTATGGTGGAGAACAGAGAAATGACGATGAATATGATAATGATATTTAAAGATAACGATAAAGCGTTTATTAGAGATGGATGAATGAAAATATTAGAAATGAACACAGTTGATGCATAGAAAGTGAGAACAAATAAGGAAAGCATGTCAATGTCTTAACATATATCCCGATTGGAGATGATTTGCTTCCCGGCGTGTAGGAGGAATGTGGTGGAGAACTTCCTTCTCAGGCTTGTTTTCCAAGTAGAAGTGATCTCTGCACAAAGCTTCTCTTCGAGAATGTGAATGAATTTCTTGCTCCCGAGACTTCCCTTTCGATTTTGTCTCGTCTCTTTCCCAGATTTTCTCTAAGTTGTCTTTTCAGACCAGCCTTCTTTCTTTGAAATTACTGTAGCTATTTATAGACCTTGGCACCTTCTTCGTTAGTGGTGCCGCTCTGAAAAGCAGCTTTTTCTGCCACGGCTTGGTGGAAATGTCCGCTCTGCTCCACATTCAATTTGTCAGATCGTACAACAAAAAAGTTGTACAATTTTAGAAATCCCTGCGAAATCGTTTCTCTTTTCATCTATGATCGATCGTCGCATGTAGTGCAAATGCGTTGATCTTTCCATCCATGATCGATCGTCGCATGAGCTGCAATTGCGTTGCTCTTTCGTTCTCTATTGATAGTCGTATGCAGTACGGATGCATTGCTCTTTTTGTCCTCGAGTGATCGTCAGATGCAGTGACTATTTCCTGCAAAATAAAGACTTCGATATTTCATTTTGCCATCGCAATGGGGTTAGCGGGTGTTCTTCCAACAATTTACAACTTTTGCATTTCTAAGCCAATTTCTATACGTTCATCGCAACTTTTTCCTTCTTTTTGCCCCCTAATCTAAATAAAATGGTATAAATAACTTGTATTTCTAAAAGTTATCACATATCTACAAATTCTCATCGTAAGTCTTTCATTGATCAATCTGATTAGTTAGGAGTATGAGTAGTGTGTAATCATTAACTTCTTATTTTTACTTTTATTCATTGCCTCAAACGCATTACTTCACAAACACAATTTACAAGTCCCTGTGTTCGACCTCGGATTACCCGAGAAACTTGGGATCTCGTTATACTTGGCGAGAGAGCAAGAAAACTTGTGATAGGAACGCATGGTTGATGCTTTATTTTATGAAATGAAATTATGGATGAAATGCAGTGATGGAGATGTGTTGAACAATCAGGCATTCTCAGCGGAATCCAAGTATAAAATCCACTGAGTTTCCTAGTAAGTCCATGGTCGAACTCAGAGACTTGGGAAAAAAGTTTGTGGTGGTAATTTTCAAGAAACTTTGCGGTAACCAAAGAAATCAAGTAGTTATTTAGTTTGTTGTCTGTGGTAATACAAATAAACAAATGCGGCAGAGTTTCGAAAAGAGTTGATAAAACAGAAGATGCGATGAGTATGCGGAGAACGGGTTTCGACTAACAGTTCCTAGGATGCGTTCATGCTATGCAATCATGCAACACACATACAATAGTAAACCATCTATCGATGCGAATGCTACGATTTCTAATGCTAGAATGCATGCAATATAGCCGATAAGTCTATAGGACCTACACATAAGCCTCTATTCTTATTTATGCGATGACAAAATAACACACACACAAATAAGGCGACCACATAATATCAAGCCTATCTCTTGTTTATGCAGATCTAATCTTGCTCTCTTGAGTTTAGATTCTACCCTAGCTCTCCCAAGTCTTAGGTTCTTTCTTCAGACTCTCTTCGAGTAGCTCTAAAGGGGTGTTGGGCACAACATAAAACAAGATAATCACATGCGATGAAGATCCTAGGCCATGTTAGCTTAGTTCTTCTCAACCCATTCAATTAGTTTAGCTACTCATGCAAGCTAAGAGAGTGAATAGATGTAGAATAAGAACTTCCATTGAATAAATATAAAGTTGCAGTACAAAATAACAATGCAAGAAGAGAATAAAGAGCGTGGTAGCAATCTCTTGCAGTTTTTACACTATCTTTTCTACTCTTGTTCAAAAGATAGTCTCGCTTTCGCGAGAGTCGGCCTACTCTCTGCTTTCTACGTCTCCAAGTTCTCTCTTGAGTTGCCCTGAGTGATCTTCTGGTGTCTATTCTCTTCTCGTGCACTGCCTTAAACTAAAAGAAAAACAATGGACAAGGCTAAACTAGGAACTGACTGACCTCTTTTCTGAAGGATGCCTTTGGTATTTATAGAGCTTTGGGGTGAAAGGTGGCTTCTCTCTTATGATTGCACAGATGAGATGGCTTTAATTCTCTGACTGATGCGCCGAATATCTGTCACCGAAAAGTGTAATGTACTTGTTATCGTTAGCAACTTGTCAACTTAATTCGAATTCGACCGTCATCAGCTTCTGTCCCATCGTGATTAATTATGCCTTTCAGCCAGATTCGCCCACCAAGTTGCGTCGGCTCTATGCGGTAATCCTTCTCGAGCAGACGTTTGCGAGCACAAATCACCGCAAAGCCTTGCAGTAATGCTACACTCGACCATTGATTTCTTGTGATCGCGCTTTTTGCCTTGTGTCAATGCATATTCTGCATAGATATATAAAAATCAACTGTTTCTATGCGATGAATGCATGCGACCGCAATGTTATGAATTTAATGCTTTTTATGGACGCAATCTAACATATTTTATCAATACAAGCCAGCATTGTTTAAGAACTTAGCACTACAATAACATGCATTTCTGCCCATTATCACACCCCCAAATTTAAACAATGCTTGTCCTCAAGCCTAAGCTATAGATTTCCTTTAGCAAGTCGACTGCAAATCTCTTTTCCTAGATTTTTCAAGGATACTTCATTCAAATCCTATACACCAAAATTTCTTTAAGTCTTGTTTAAGTCTCCTCTTAAAATATTTCTAAGACCTAGGGATCGGAAGTTTAACCTTCAAAAAGAACTTTACTAGATTTCGGGACATCGCATGATTTATTTCAAAAAAACTTTTTCCATTGAGGTGTCGAATGCTTTTTATCCTTGCATATTTCTGGACATTATAAATTTTTTTTTTATGACCTTGCGTTGATCCAAGTGCCTTGCCTTCGTTTTGTCTTGCTCCCACGTGTGCCATGCGGACATCCAACTACGAGTAATGCGCTCTTTCTCAGACTAAAGTCTTACCTACTTGGCAGCGAAGTTGCGGCCATTTATTTATGCATTGATCCTACGACTTACTTTCATTTTAGGTTGCCCTCACGTGTGTCATGTGGACATCCAACTACGAGTAACTACCCTTCACAACTTAACTCTTATCACTCATAGGTTTTCCCATTGCGTTGACAGTGGAGTTGTTATTCTCAAATAATTTTTTTTTTTCATAAAGCTAAAAATAGCAAGGTCGAAAAATAAATACCTCACTCCCAAATTTAAAATGCGGCAATGTCCCCATTGCCTACAGATTGAACAATGTTCTCATGGCCAAAATATTGAAAGAAGTCATGCGATGTTCTTAGGAAGTTTGGTAAAGGGCCAGTTTCAAAGAAAGCTAGCAGACCATTAACTTCTAGAAATATTTCATGAGGTGACTATCCTAAAATTAAGCTGACGCTAGTATGTTTTTTAAGGATGGTGTATATTAAAAAAATAGAAGCATGTTTTTCATTATTGACATCATAATTTGCAAAGAGAAAGCATGCGTTGACTTACTAAATTTATCAATATTAAATGATTGCAGTAATCAAAGAGCATGCAGTGGTAAAACTTTCAAAATTAAAATGTGATGCGATAGTGCAAAATTTATGCTGCCGCCCGCATTGTTTATTGACACATCATTTTTTGCGACGATCTATCTTATTTTGATTACGGTGACGGAATAAGATAAGTTGCTTCTTCAAGCAGTGCCTCCTCAATTGTTCGCCTTGACCGTTTGCAAGAAAAATATTGAGAGGGTCAAATTATTTTAAACAAAACAAAATCTTTTACCGCAACCGTTCAGCACGATCATATTTTTTTTTTTTTGTAGAATAAGAAAAGTGCAGATAGATAAACAATAACAAAAAAATTGCAATAATAGATAATAACGAGTATGATGAAAGTTCATGAGGTATTGATGCAGGAAAAAGGATATTCAAAAGAGTTGCATCCCTGATAAGGTTGAGTTATATAGTAACTCAGGGACTGCTTATTCCAGGCTGGTCTTTTCACGTCCATGGTGGCTTTTCCCTCTTTTCTTTGTCCTCTGGGATCTTGGCTGCCTTAATCCAGAGCTTTGCCCATGAATGTTTATTACAATCTCCCCCTTGTGCACATCAATTTGAGCATGACTGGTCGAAAGAAATTGTCGTCGCAATATGATGGCTATATCTTCCTCCGCTTTATAATCCAAAATGAGGAAGTCTGCCGGCAAGATGAATTTATCAATTGAGATTACGACATTTTTCAGCACTCCTTCACGATGTATTCGGGATCGATCGACAAGTAGGAGAGTCTCTGTCGTGGTCGTGAGTGTACCAATACTCAATCGTTTGAAGATTGATAGTGGCATTATGTTTATACTCGCCCAAGATCACATAGTGCTTGGCCACTGTAGATCCCTCCAATGGAGCATGGTATTCGTGAAGATTCCTGGGTCGCCCATTTTTGGTGTGGATCCTAGCATTTTGCGTTATTGCCACTGTTGTGATCTTGTCTTCATCATTTTGTTTCTCTTTCAATCTTTTCGGAGCTGCTGGTGTTAGACTTCTTCTGTCTCAAGATCTGGAGGCTTGAGGTGGGGATACAACTTTGGGGTTCATTCTCTTAGGCTTTTTTGAACTATAGGTCAACGGGACCTCGATTGTCACCACATTTAAGTGGGTCACGTGGTTCCTCCCTCATTCCGCAGTCATTTTGCCGCTTAACACGGAGACTGCTAAGCATTTGTTCTTTCCCGGTACCCCAGCATTGTGAGGAAGCTCAGTTAAGCTCGACAACGCTCTTTGCAGTCTATTTTTCAGCTCGTCCGTAATTTGTCCTAGTTGAATTTTCGAGATGTCGAATGGATGTTGCTTGATTCTGAAGCACTGATTCATTTTTCTCAATGTACTGCTTCAACAAGCTCTCAACAACGAAGATTGCGGTGTTTTGCGAGAGCTGCTAGCTTAACTATGCGTTGGACTGTTGTTTTGGCAGAAAAAAATCTGGGTGGCTCTCCTTTTTGCGCCACTGGTTGGAAGTTTTGTTTGTTGACTTTTCCACACAAAAATTTGGGTGATTTCTCCACCCGAGGTTATATAGTATCGGGATAGGGGTTATTCTTTATAAAGCACACTGACTGCGGGTTTGCTGGGCATTGCTCCATCGAATGAGCGTCTTCGCAAATGACACAACTTGCGGTCGTTTGTGCAATTGTGTTGACCTGACCTTTCTTCGCTCCTGTGTTATTAAATGTGATGCCTTGAATCAAACTCATCATCGCAGTCATCTGGTTTTGCAAGGATGCGATGGCCACATTGTTTGCATCATTACTTTTAATTCTTAATCTTTGATCGCTTTCTTGCCCAATCCTCGTGATTTTTGGAAATGCGATCAAGTATACTCTTTGCCTCCTCATATGTTTTGTCTAGCAGACCACTAGCGACTGCCGCATTTGCAGCGGTCTACGAAGAGAGAGATTTAATCCTTGATAAAAGTTTCCATCTGCTGGTAGTCTGGTAAGCCATTATGTGGACAGTCACTTTCCAGCTGTTTAAACCTCGCCCAAGCATCGCTGAGCGATTCAATCATCTTCTTGTTCTAAATTCTATATTTATTTCCTTATCATAGCATTCTCAGTTGGTGGAATACTTCTTCATAAACTTTTCCACCACCTGTTCCTATGAAGTGCTCTCCCAGCTCGAGGAATACGCCCATTTTATTGCGTGATCACACAAAGAAAAATGGGAACAGAGTGAGTCGAACTTCCTCAGTGGAGATATTCGGGAACACAAAAGTGTTGCAGATTTCTATGAAGCTCTGGAGGTGAGCGTGCGGGTCTTCACTACGCCTTTCTCCAAACTACCCAGCAGCCTGGATCATGCAAGATTACTGGCTTCATTTCAAACCTCGATCCATCTAACGCTAGACTTGTGATTCCTGGAGAGAAATTGTAGAGGTTGGGCGACGCATAGTCTCGAATGGGTCTATTGTGGTCATTCGCCAGAAGGATGGGTTTGGCCATTATATTGTTCGCGTTTGCTGCCCTTTTTTCCGGTTACTTCGCCATTCTTGGTATTATCCCTTATTGGTGGTGGTTTGTCTCTTAGTCTGCATCAAAATGTTCTCTCAATCCCTGGGTCGTGATTCGCCAGAGATTGAGAGCTGCAAAGAAATCAGAAAAATTACCATTAGCACACTGATTTGCCGAAGTCCCCGGCAACAGCGCCAAAAACTTAATGCGTTATTTTATGAGATGAAATTATGGACGAAATGCGTTGAGCAATCAAGTTTTCTCAGTGAAATCCAAGTATAAACTTCACCATGTTTCCTCGTAAGTCCAGGGTCGAACTCCTAGACTTGGGAAAACAGTTTGCGGTGGTAATTTAGTAGTTGTTTGGATTGTTGTTTGCAGTAATAAAAATGAAAAAATGCGGCAGAGTTTCAAAAAGAGTTGATAAAACAGAAAATGCGATGAGTATGCAGTGAACGGGTTGAGAAGGGTTTTGACTAACACTTCCTAGGACACATGATAACTTGTAGAAATACAAGTTATTTATGCCACCTTATCTAGATATTGCAGCCAAAAGTCAGTAACTATGGGCCAATTGTATAAAGATTAGCTTAGAATTACAATAATTATAAATGATCGCAATTACACCCACTAACGCCATAAAGATGGAAGACAAGTCGAGTTTTACCTTTTTTTTGCAGGAAACCAAGTCACCGCTTGCGCTCAAGGCTCTCAGAGAAACTGATCAATGCATCTCTGTCACATTGCACCCATCAATCAACAATGAAGAGACGATCACCGAAATGACGGTGCAATACGACAGTCGATCCAGAGCTAACTTTCAACCGCATGTGGTAATAAAAACTACACTGCATGCAAATCCACGGTCGAAAGATGCAGCTGAGCAACGCAAAAGCGGAGGATTGAGATACGTGTACAACTAACGGTTATGCAGAATTGACGGTCCGATTGCATAACAGAAGAAATAATATCCCTCCATCTTCAGAATTACCATAACCATCAGTGGGGACCACAAGGCCGGAGTCAAAGACCTGTACCTATAAATAACCCATAGATTTTAGAGAAAACTTATGCTACTTGATACGGGGCGAATTGCTGCTAAAGTGTTGAGAGAAAAGGCTGAGCTGAGTGCTTAATTGAAGATATACGGGAAGAAGATGAGATAAGGCTGAGAGATGAATCTCAGATCTAACCTGCAGATTACCCGATCGAAAGCTCTGTGCATAGATCTTTGCTACCGGTGGAGCAAACCTGAGAGGGAAGCTCTGCCTACCGTCAAATTAATCCTATTCGGCAAGCAAATCTCCATCGAATCAGTGCCAAGACATTAGCACTTGTTTGTATCTGTTCTATCTCTTTCATCGTTGTATTTCACTTTCTCTTATATTTTCATTCACACACCGTGTATCAAACGCTTAATAGATATATTAAATGTTTCGATAGCTTTCATATACCATTCTCTGTCTATTTTCGTTCCTCCATTAATCATGTTCTCCATGATGTCTTCTTAATCCCCTGATAGTTAATATGAATCAAACAAGTACTTAATCTATGTTAAAGGTATAAAATGTGTTTAGTTAAGGCATGCTAGATGGCATCATCACCTGTGAAAGCAGAAGTGAAGATGCCATTCTGATCTATCGAGAGAGGGTTAGAAGAATGCGTTAACTAAAGCGAGTAGTACTTCCAGACATGGAAGCAACCTTGCATTCATTACGTTATTCTCTGTTTCACCACAGTGACGTGGGAGCGTGGCCGATCACTGAAAGGTGTATGCCAAGAGAAGAATGGAATAGTATTTCTTGCTTCAACGCAATTGAGAACCTGCACAATTTATATTATTTATCTTTCTCTTTCTATTCTATTCATTAGACTTGCCGCCGCATTCCACGTCTTTTCATAACATTCACAACCAGCCTTGTCCCCAGCATCTTGTAACCTGAAGCCTGTATCTTGTATCATTTAGCTTAGGTTTATTGTATTTTATTTTATTATCGCATCTTTACTGCTTTACGTTATTTTATCGCAATTTATATACCTGTACAAACACATTTTTAAGGATTGAAAACCTGGTCGCATATTTCATGAACATATCACAATAACCAAAAACAGTCCCTGAGTTCGACCTCGGATCACACCGAGAAACTTGCAGTGGTATTACACTTAGTTCCATCATAAGGAAACTTGTGACAACGCATGGCATACTACGTGAACATCCATAATTAACGCATATCTAGCAGTAGTATTGCATCATTTCGAGCATAGAACATCATCAATCATACCTATCAGCGATTAGTCAACAATGCATTCATGCTATGCAATCATGCAACACACATACAATAGTAAACCATCTCTCGATGCGAATGCTACGACTTCTAATGCTAGAATGCATGTGATATATCCGATAAGTCTATAAGACCTACACATAAGCCTCTATTCTTATTTATGCGATGACAAAATGACACACACACAAATAAGGCGACCACATAATATCAAGCCTATCTCTAGGGTGCATGCGATAAAGGTTGACAAACAGAGCTTATCTCTAAGTCCCTATCTCTTGTTTATGCAGATCTAATCTTGCTCTCTTGAGTTTAGATTCTAACCTAGCTCTCCCAAGTCTTAGGTTCTATCTTCAGACTCTCTTCGAGTAGCTCTAAAGGGGTGTTGGGCACAATATAAAATAAGATAATCACATGCGATGAAGATCCTAGGCCATGTTAGCTTAGTTCTTCTCAACCCATTCAATTAGTTTAGCTACTCATGCAAGCTAAGAGAGTGAATAGATGTAGAATAAGAACTTCCATTGAATAAATATAAAGTTGAAGTACAAAATAACAATGCAAGAAGAGAATAAAGAGCCTGGATGCAATCTCTTACTTCTCAGGCTTTTACACTGTCTTTTCTACTCTTGTTCAAAAGATAGTCTCGCTTTCGCGAGAGTCGGCCTACTCTCTGCTTTCTATGTCTCCAGGTTCTCTCTCAAGTTTCCTTGAGCGATCTTCTGGTGTCTCTTCTCTTCTCCTGCTTTGCCTTAAAATAAAAGGAAAACAATGGACAAGGCTAAACTATGAACTGGCTGACCCCTTTTCTGAAGGATGCCTTTAGTATTTATAGAGCTTTGAGGTGAAAGGAGGCTTCTCTCTTATGATTGCACAAATGAGATGGCTTTAATTCTCTGACTGATGCGCCGTATATCTGTCACCGAAAAGTCTAATGTTCTTGTTATCATTAGCAACTTGTCAACTTAATTTGGATTTGACCGTCATCAACTTCTGTCCCATCGTGATTAATTATGCCTTTCACCCAGATTCGCCCACCAAGTTGTGTGGACTCTATGCGGTAATCCTTCTTGAGTAGACGTTTGCGAGCACAAATCACCGCAAAGCCTTGCGGTAATGCTACGCTCGACCATTGATTTCTTGTGATCGCGCTTTTCGCCTTACGTCACGCATATTCTGTATAAAAATACAAAAAATAATTGTTTCTATGCGATGAATGCATCCAAACGCAATGTTATGAACTTAATGCTTTTTGGACGCAATCTAACATATATTATGAACGTAAGAAAGCATTTTTTAAGAACTTAGCACTGTAATAACGTGTATTTCTGCCCGTTATCAATAGTCATTTCATACCAGAGTAATGCATACTTTCCATTTCAACGTATGACCATCGACGCATGAGAACATACACATAGCCTAAGACATGCATCATATATGCTTCCAACTTTTTAACAAACAAGTTTTTGGCGTCGTTGCTGAGGATTTGGCAGCTAATAGTTTGTTAAGTATTTTGTTTTTCTAGGCACCCCTTTTAGACTCAGGCATATTGTAGCTTGTGAGACCAAGTTGCAAACAATATTTGAGTAAAGACGATGCGCCAAAAGTCAATGTTGACCCTGAGATAGAAAGGCTATCTGTCGCATGAGCTAGAAGTAGTCTTAGGAGCATATCAGCCAACATACATCCAACAATTGCTGGAAGCTCCAATGGTCAGGATAACAAGTCTCGACCTGAGAAGTTGAGATCAATCTCTTGCATAGAAGACTCCTTGCAGTTGATTCACTCCAATTTCTCCAGGGACGTCTTCTACTATATCTTTACTTTGCTTTCCTAGTTAACTTTAGTTTATTTATTTGATTATTGCCATTTTGGATTTGCGGCTGCTTTTTTGGATGAATGTGCGTTAGATTCTTTGCAGGCGCGTTAATAATTTCACTTAGTGCGATGGGTTGGAAGAAGAATCTTCTCCATCATTCAATGCATGGCTATTTCCTCGCATGAATTCTAAGTATTGACGAAATTGATATTATGCTCAATAGGTCCTTTCTTGTTATCTTTTATGTGTTATCCTCTGAAATTCTTCTGTGCCCGTTTGTTTTCATATGCGTTGATAAACCAACATCCATGATACTTATAACTCACTACATCTACTAACTAAAAGTTTCACAACTCACCCCACTTTAGTAACTTCTTCAAAGTTTGACAGTCTAAGTTTCATTGTGTACACCTTTGCTCAAATATCTTTTACCGCATTCCTGATGAGTTTGTTTTTAGCTTTTGGCAAGGATCCCTACTACTCTCTAAGTTTGGGGGAGGCAGTGGTCTGGGCAAATGCATCTAATCTACACATTTTGATGTTTATATCTTTCAAAAGAGAGAAAGAGAGAGAGAAAGAGAACTCCACTGTCAGCACAAGAGGGAGACCTAAGCCGATAAGAGTTAAAGGTTTTCAAGGCACTTACTCGTAGTTGGGTACTTAGCATGACACCCGTGCAGGTAAGCCAAAACGAAAGTAGGTGACCAGAATCAATGCATAATAACAACTCCTCTGTCTAGCACAACCCAAATAAGCTAAGAAGAATTGAGTTGAATATGGCACGCAACTGAAGTTGGATTCCCGCATGACACCCGTGGGGGCAAGCTGATGCGTTATTTTATGCGATGAAATAATGGAAGGGTTGCGGTGATGGAAAATGCTTTGTGCAACAAGTTTTCTCAGCAAAACCCAAGTAGAAAACCAACTGAGTTTCTTGGTAAGTCCAGGGTCGAACTCAGGGACTAATTTCGAATCTCGATCCATCAAGTGCGGGCCTCATGATTCCTTGGGAGAAATCGTAGAGGATGGGCGACGCATAGTCTCGAATCAGCTTATTGCGGTCGTTCGCCAATAGAATGGGATTCGCCATGACATTGTTTTCATTTGGCACTCCATTTCCAGGTTGTTGCGCCATGTTATCTTTCTCTAGTTGTTGTTGTTGGCAGCTATCTCTCAATCTTCGTCGGAATGTTCTTTCAATCTCTGGGTCGTAATTCGCCAGAGATTGAAAGCTGCAAAGCAATTAGAAAAATTACCGTTAGCACACTGAATTGTCGAATTCCCCGGCAACGGCACCAAAAACTTGATGCGTTATTTTATACGATGAAATAATGTAAGGGGTTGTGGTGATGGAAAATGCGTTGTGCAACAAGTTTTCTCAGCAAAACCAAAGTATAGATCCTACTGAGTTTCCTAGTAAGTCCAGGGTCGAACTCAGGGACTAAGGAACACAATATGTGGTAGTAATGTCTAAGATCACTTTGGGGTAACAAATAAATTTATGGTTTGGTTGGTTTGTTGTTTGAAGTATAAAAAGTATGCAGTGGATTTGAGAAAAGATTGATTATGCGACAGATGCATTGAGTATGTAGAGGAATGGGTTGAGAAGGTCTTTAGCCAGCGTTTCTCGAGAATGCGTTCAAACTATGCGATCATACGACAGCAAATCATTTTCCAATGCAAATGCGGTAGCTCCTAATTTTAGGACGCATGCGAGGAATTCGATAATGTCTATAGTGCTTATTTCTAAGTCTCTACTTCTTTCTTATGCGATGATGCGAGATACACACAAGGACAAGGTGACTGCATACAATCATAACCTATCTCTAGGATGCATGCGATGCGTTAATAGCAAACAACGCTTATTCCTAAGCTCCTATCTCTTGATTATGCGTTTCTAATCTGACTTTCTCGAGCCTAGATTCTAATCTGACTTTTTCAAGCCTAGATCCTATCCTTAGACTACCCTCTCGAGTATTTCTAATGGACGAATGATGCATACATAATACAAGATAATCACATAGAATGAAGATCTCCAGTTATGCTAGCTAAGTGCTACTCGTGAGTAATATATAGAGAGTGAACATATATAAAGATGTAAATACCATTTCTATAAATCAGTTCAAAATACAAAATGACAATGGAAGATAAGGATAGAGAGCTTGGTAGCAATTCCTTGCTTCCCAAGGCTTTTACACTATTAACTCTATTATGCTCAACATATGTTCCTTCTTCCACAGAAGTTGACCCTCTCTCTGATCTCGACGCTTCTAGCACTCTTCCAAGTTCACCGGAACAATCTCTCGGTACAATCTCACTTCCCTCACTTCCGCCTTCTAAGTAAAAGCAAACTATGAACAAGGCTACTTCTATCTAAGGGAAAAATTCTCTAACTGTCGAACTAAATGGACTCCTTCACTGAAGTTGGCCTCTAGTATTTATAGAGCTTCGGTGTGAAAGGTTTCTTCTCTCTTATGATTGCATTGATTGGATGGCATTAATTCTCTGTCTGATATGCCGAATATTTGTCACCAAAAAGTTGAGTGTACTTGCTACAGTGGTTCGTTAACAACTTGTCAACTTAATTCGGAATCGACCGTCATCATCTTTTTGTCCCATCGTGATTTATTACGCTTTTCACCTAGATGCCCCCACCAAAGATGTGCCGACTCTATGCGGCAACCTTCTTAAGCAGATAATCGCGAGCACAAATGATCGCATAGCCTTGCGTTAACGCAATCTCTTAATGTGCTCGGCCGTTGATTTTTTTGGATGGCATTTCCCACCTTGTGTTAATGCATATTCTGCATAAAATACACAAGTTAGCTACTTTAATGCGATGGACACATCAGACCGCAATATTGTGAACTTAATGCTTTTGGACGTAATCTTGTATATTTTTATCATCGCAATCTTGCATTGTTTAATAACTTAGCATTGTAATAATGTGCATTTATGCCCGTTATCACAAGCCAAAATGAAGAGTGTAGCCAGGTTCAATGCATCAATCTAATAATGTATCGCAAGCTTTGAATTGCTTTAAATGAACACATTGTAAAAAGTTAAACGCAAAGTTGTAGAAATGGGTAAAAAGGTCTTTAAGCAGAGGCTTATCAGATTTAAACTAAGAAAATATCTCTTTGAAGAAGTAGCAAAAATTGAGGAGAGTGTTGCTGCCAAGGTTAGAGGTACGAGTGAATTATATGTTGAAAAGCTAGTCATCGCATAGGAAAAGCTGGAGGGTAAATGTTGAATTTCCCAAGTATAAGACATGTTTGAGGACAAGTATGATTTTAAGTTTGGGGGTGTGATAGCTCGTATAATTGCAAGCTTTTGCAGCCTTTTACTTAGAATTATGAGGGCGAATAAGCAAAAATATGCGTTGATAATACTAAGAATTCATGTGAAAAGTGAGCTTGCGTCAAACAACACCAAAAATCCTCACTAACCCTATACCGTGCGTTATTTTGGGTCAAAGTGTTCATTTTTGCAAATATTTCAAGAGTTGATTGCATGCTTCGGTCCCCGACCGCCGCAAGGTTGAACGCATCAGTTGATTAAGTTTGCCGCATGGGATGTTACGTCCACAGATCGATAGAAGTTTGCTCGTAAGGTAGATGAAATGTGTTGGCACCTCAAGTGAAGCAACATGAACGCATACCTTGGGAGTATCAATAAGATAAGGTGATGTTGACATTGCCCATACTGCGACAAAGGTGGCAATGGGGCAGAACACAATCATGAAGGCTGTCGATGTTTGAGCTCTATAAGTGGCACCTGGGGCCTTTACTTTAAAGCATCCGAGCTTCTGCCTTAAGGCAGATGTTTGCTATCACAGATGAGAGCATGAATGAGATTTTCTGTGAGGATTCTTCATCTCCATAAACCATGTCGAGTGACGACCGGAGCTTTTTCTTGAGATAGAGCTCGAGAGAGACGTCTCCACTATTTATCCATGACACCACCAGCAGCCTTGACGCAAAGTCTTTCATTTCTTCTCTAATCTCTGTGTTGTATTAGATTTTAGCTTAAGATATTAAGACATTTTGTAATCATTGCATATCTTAATTCCTTTAACGCCATCTTCTTCATCTTCTTTATCTTTATCATTGTTTACTTCATCGTTTAATTATCAAAGGCTATTGTATACACAATCGTGTAGCCTAGAGATAGGATGCATATAGCAATCCACTGAGAGGTGTGTGCTGTGCGAGTATAGTGAGTTAATCCTCTTTGCTTGATGTGAGGCTGTAGCAACGCTTGTCTATGGGCTGTTGCAATGCTTGTCTATGAGCTAATTAGTCGCATCTAACTGCCTGAGAAGGTAAGAGATGAAATGCACTAAAGTAGAGTATGCATTGTTCCTAGAGATAAGCACGGTCTTATGCTCGATGCAACCATGCACTATAGAGATATAGGCATTCGGCTAGCCACCGAAGGTGTGTGATGCGTTAGTGTGGCGAGCTGGGATTACTCGAGCGAATTAAGATAATGAACATTACTATGCATTAATGGTTGTTGCATATTTACCAATTCTCATCGTAAGTCTTCCATTGCTTAATCTAGTTAGGAGTAGGAATAGTGTATAATCCATTAACTTCTTCTTTTTACTTTTATTTATCGCCTCAAATGCATTGCTTCACAAACACAAGTTACAAGTCCTTGAGTTCCATCTTGGATCACCCAAGAAACTTGCAATATCGTTATACTTGGCGAGAGAGCAAGAAAACTTGTGACAGGAACGCGGTCATTGCATACGAGATTAACGCATACTTTCTATTCCAACGCATGACCACCGACACATGAGAACATACGCATAGCCTAAGACATACATCATATATGCTTCAAAATTTTTAACAAACATTTTACGTAAACCTTTGCTCTGATACCAAGTTGTCACACCCCGCCTGAGCCCGCCTGCTAAGCCCGAGGAAAGGCATGAGGGACCACAAGTACCACCTTTTTGCGATACCTACTGTCCATCTGAAACTGTTACTACACTCAGTAAACTTTAAGTCAAGGAGAAAACAAAAACTCATTGAGTAGGCCCATTTTATAACAACAATGTAATGCTTATACAACTCCAGGACTTAACAAAAAATATTACATCAATAACTCTAAAAACCCAAAAGTGTAATTGTGGTTACGGCATGCCTTGACCTTAGCAGCACCCTGGAACTCCTCACCTTTCGCTACCTAGAAAGGAAAACATAAAAGAAAAGAATGAGCTTTACAAAGCTCAGTGAGTGGTAAGCAACTTCTATAGTATATTTCAACTTTTAATAACAAGCATATCATAAATACGAGGTTAATACTCAATACCTCAGCCTTGAATAAGTCTGGTCTTAACTTCTATCTACATGCACAAAAGATAGTTACACTGATAACTACATAGAATGAGTCTATTCTCTACCTACACACACGGTAGATAGTTAACTATTACTAATCATGAACGCTTGCTCTTTTGCATTCCCCTTTTGTTCCCTATGTGCACATAGCTTCTCGATCATTGTCTTAGAAGCTAGGCCGTTCGGCCCTCTGACTATCCCATACGAGGTTCCTCCTACAGGCTCAGGAACTAGACCTCTCGGTCGCTTGACCATCCTGTGAGGTTCCACTTTTGGGCTCAGGAACTAGGTCTACGGACCCCCTAACCATCTTGATCACCTAATCTTATTCCCATGCTAGATACTCATTTATAACATAAGCATATACAATTTACTCTAAAAGATATGCTTTAAAACTTAAAGGATTGTACCACTCACCTTGGTGAGGTAGGAATCTTCCTTTCTAGAAGTTCCATGATCACCTCGGGCTCCCTTTTGAACCCTTAAAATTCTATCCTCGTGGTTTGGGCAGAATCATCAAAACATCAAGACTGACCCAAGCTTACCCGACAGCTCAACCCTTCTATCTTTTCCTTACTTTCCAGCCCAATTCCTTGAAGCTTCTTCTCTGGCAGTCCTACCTTGAAAACTAGACTCTCATAGCTTTCAGGTGGCTTTAGATTCACTCCAAACGCACGAGTATTCTGAGAGAAATCCTCGTCCCAAGTTGATGCTACTTCCAGACTTCACTATCCAACAACATCTCCTCCTCTTGGAACATCATGACCGACGCATGATCTTACTCCCAACACATGGTCTTCTTCAAATCTACCTTTTAACACTCTTCCTTAGGCTCGTTGAAGAGGATTTAGCTTGTGATTTGAAGAGACAATTTGTGGTGGTATTTATAAGGCAAAGGAAATGATCCTTATCATCTTTACCAAGTCTCAATGCAGGACACCTCCTACTTTGGGGTGTTTGCACCATGTTTTGCCACCACGTATTTCCTTTTCCATTCACCTACTTCCATGCCACTCACCTACTTCAGTTGTCTTCCTCATGCATAAGACTTCCTTTGCATGAAACTTAATTCATCCAATTCCTACTAACTCAAGTCTAACCACCTCTCGGAATAGCCATTTGTCTGAGTGAGCTCATCAACCTTACGTAACGCAAGCCTCAGCACCACTCCATCGTGCAGCTCTTGCACTCATCGCTTAGCTCCATCGTCTACTAAACATCTCGCTGTAATCACTTAGCGCCTGCATCCATCGCTTAGCACTAACGCCCCATCATGTAGTTCAATCGTTTAGTAAACTAACTATCTCGTTCTCAATGATCTCGCGTATAGCCCATTGCTTAGCTGCTGCGCCCATCGTTTAGCTCCATCGTGTAATATCTACACCTTATCGTCTAATGCATCTGCTCATCGCATAGCGTCATCGCCCAGCACCTGCGTCTATCACGCAAAGCCCATTGTTTAGTATTGTTCCTATCGTGTAGTGCTCATGCTCGTCGTGTAGCACCATCGTGTAGTCTTATCGCTTTGTGCTCGTGCATCGTCAAGCATCTATGCTCATCGTCTAGCGCCCGCACAACGCTTAACACTATCGTCTATTTCTATCGTATAGCGCTATCATCCAACTTCTACGTTTATCGTCTAGCACTCGCACTTATCGTGTAGCTCTATTGGTAGCACCACCCAAAGCTACACGATCGTCTAGCGCATCGCTGAGCTCCGTACATTTGCTATACGATCACCTACCTCGCCGCTTATTTGCTACACGATCGCCTACCTCAACGCTTATTTACTACACGATCGCCTACCTCATTGTGTAGTACTGCTCACTGCTATACGATCGCCTGCCTAGCGCCTTGTGCTTAACATCTCGCTCTCTCTGCTCTCGCTCCGCATTCTCAATGCATGTGCAACCTTAGGCAATGCCTCTTGCCAATGTCTCAGCCAATCATGCGTTTAACCTCACAAACGCATGGTTTCTCTTGGCTTCAACACTTAATCTCTTCTAAGCTTCTACTAACTCAACCTCATCTTATGTTTTAACACCAAACACATGGTTCCTTTTGAATTTACACTTAGCCAAATTCCACTAGGAAAGACTTATCTTCAAACTTCTCAAGGAAAATCTATTCAACAATTAGAAATTTCCTTCTCTTCAACATAGGATTTAACCTTCACTTAGTTAATTCCCTTAATTACCTAATTAAGTAGGAGAAATGGAAATCCGGATTTCACATTTTTTATCTTGTGATCGAATCCAATTATACTTCCCGGAGTCATGCCATAATCCTTGGTCTTATAGTGAAGAATAAAGTTGGCTGCGTCTATGGTACTATTCTTTGCCCTAATAAGGAAGTAAATTTTTTAGATCATATGTAATAGCGTAGTTACTGCTTGGATCTTCAACGTTGGTCAAGGAAATCTCTACATGCACAAATTTTGCTGATTTTGCCAAAGAAATTTTGATAGATTTTCAACAACGCCATCAACACAAGAATCAACATCGAATTTTTAACTTCGCCGAGAAATTTCTAATTTATCCTAAGATCAACAATTGGTTTCCACCTATTTTGCGAAATTGAAAGCATTACGGAATTAATTTGTTTAACATGAGTCGATCTGTATTTGTGGACACTATGATTGTAAAGGCGTGAAAGATCTCAACGATTACTTCCAAACCAAGCACGTTATAGCGTTTTTCGTGGGATTGAATGATTATTTCAGTCAAATTAGCGCTTAGCTACTCCCTATGGAACCTGACAACCATTAATCGAGCGTTTTCTCTTGCTATTCAAGAAGTAGAGCAACGAAGTTCGGTCATTACTTTTTCTCCATATACTCCTGTTGGTGCTTCGTTAGCCAAAAACACAACATCTAGTTCTCGTACTCAATCAAATATTTATGGATCCTCGAAGAAGAAAGAGCGCCCGGTTTGCTCGCATTGTGGTATTTCAAGTCATGTTGTCGACAAGTGTTACAAGGTTCATGGATATCCCCTTGGATTTCACGACCAAAAGACTTTACTTCCTCCACACAACCTGATACTTCCACGACATAACAATCTTCTACTTAGTCGTTTGGACTCAACAATTTAACTCCTGAGCAATGTCAAGGTCTTTTATTGATTCTTCAATCACATTTGAACAAGGTGAAAGGTGATTCTCCTTCCACTTCTGTTTTCGTTGCTGGTTCATCACAAATAGCAAGTACTTGTCAAACTTTATCTAATGTTTTTGCTTCCGCTCAATGGATGTTCTGCTCGTATCTGCTATATTCGAGAAATGTTTACTTCTCTCACTATTGAATCTTCTGATCTCTGTCTCAGGAATGTTTTGTATATACCAACATTTCGATTTAACCTAATTTTTGTCACTGCTCTAACTATAGACATGAATGTTGAAGTGAAATTTGATTCTCAATATTGCGTGATACAGGCAAGTCTTCTTCGAAGATGATTGGCAGAGCTAAGTCATCTCAAGGGTTATATTACTTTCAAGCTGATCATCCATATACATCTGTCTCTTACAATACTGTTTCTTCAAAATGTTCTTCTATTTCTTTTTTGTGTCATGACAGACTTGGTCATCCATCATCAAAATCATATTCAATGTTTTAAAGAATCTTTTTTCTATTAGATCTTTTCTTGATAGCTTTGCTTCTCCATGTTTAGTTTGTCCTTTGGCTAAACAATGTACACTTTCCTTTTGTTCTCACTAACGACTAGTAAATAAAAGTTTTGATTTGATCCATTATGATACATGGGGACCTTATTATTCTCCTATATACAGTGGTTACAAATAGTTTTTGACTTTACTTGATGATCATTCATGCTACACATAAATTTTTTTTGTGAGTAAAAGGTCTGATGCATAATTTCTTGTTCTTCAGTTATTTTAAGTAGGTCGAAACTCAATTTGGGACTTCAGTCAAAGCGTTTCATTCAGAGCACCCGAATTGACTTTTACTATTTTTTTAAAAAAAAAAAATTCTAAAAGTGTGAATTCATTAATTTTCATGTGTAGAAGGGTCTGAACAAAACTCAGTAGTTGAACGAAAACATCAACATTTGTTGAATGTTGCACAAGCTCTCATGTTCCATTCATGCTTGCCTATTCAGCTTTTGGGAGACAACATCTTGACCACTTCATTTCTCGTAAATTGGACTCCAGCATCTGTTTTAAACTACAGACTTCTTTTACTACAAAAATTTTAGGCTTTAATGTTGGTTTAAAATTGACATTAAAAGGCTTTAACGTCGGTTGAAAATCGATATTGAAGATCGTGTTATAAAAGGTCTTTAATGTTGGATGTCTTTAATATCGGTTTTAAACTGACATTATAACTTACCAAAATTTCAATACCAATTATCTTCAATGTCGGTTTAAAACTGATATTGTAAGCCATTTTCAATATCGGTTTTTTATCAAATTTTTTCAATAATTGTACATTTTTTATGCCTCATTTTTTAAATTGTCCAATCTACTTTTAATGTCGATCAAAGAATTAAACATGATATTATATGTCTCGTGTTGGGTCAGGAAATGTCCGTCATCGTATTTTATGAAAAAAATATAAAAAACTGTTTATTGTAATGCATGTCTGCTATATTCTCCATGGCAAGCAAATAATATTTCTTTTCCGCCTATAAATGCACAGAACCCAAACAAAAAATATAACAATAGACACAACAATATACTTTACCACAAAACTAAATAACAAAGTTACCTGCAATGAAACACACTTCTATAATAATTTGTCCACAAACAACAATTAGTACTTCCAATCCATTCTATAAGTACTTACCAAATATGAATAAACACACTAACCAATATTTGTATATCAATAACAAACTTCCATAGAACAATAATTAAAATTATCATATCCAACACTCATATGGAACCACCTGCCTCTCCAAAACTACAATCAGAAGTACTTAACGCCTCTATAATATTAATAATCATTTCTCCTCTTCACAAATATCAATTCGTACTTCCATGAGTACTTACACCAAATACCCATAAACAAATAAATTATACTTGAATCTTCCAATAAAAAAATCATGGTTAAATAATAATTCGTCTATCCACAAACCAATAATTAGAACTTCAGACTCATTCTAAACTTGAATATTTTACTCAAAACTCGTCAAGATTCATTCTCAGCTAGCATTTACATTCTATTGAGATATGAAAACAATAAGTACATCCTTACACAAATCAGCTAATAAAACTTACCAATTGTGTTCGAATTACGTCAATCTCTCCTTGAGTATATGCATTTTTTGTATTGAACTACAAAAAGAAAAAAATAAAATAAAATCAACATAAGTTTACATCATTTATTTAATTAAAGCTAATATATAGCAAAAAAAGAAAATAGTAGGTTGATTGTTTTTTTTTTCTTTCATTTTTCATTTTTTTTAAAAGAAATCAAAAAAATAAATAATAGACTACTCGGTCCTTCCTTTCTCATCGAGTCTGTAATAATCTATTTGATTTATTTCTTATACTTTCAAATTTATAAAAATTCAATCATTGAACTAATTTATCTGATAACAATTTAGTCTTTATAATTCTAAATCTGTTACAATTTAAACCCTATCATTAAATTTGTATCAAACTTAATCGTAAATTCTAATTATGCACCGACTTAATTTCTATCCTTTTATAAACAAATTTCATTGTCATTCAATGAAATTTAACATGTATTAATCTAACATGTGTAAGACAATTTATTAAATTTTATTGCTACATATTTTTCATGACATAGACTAAATCGTTATAAAGTATAGTAACTAAATAGATATTTATTAGAATTTATGAACTAACTCATTATAAATTGTAAAATAGAGAAAAACTAAAGACTAAATTGATACTTGATGAAAGGTCAAAGAACAAAATGAATTTTAACCAATAGACTTGTCTCTATTTTTGTTATGTGCATTGTAAGAGTCATTTTAATTGTTTTAATTGATTCAAATGATTTCTCTTTTAATTGATTCAAATGATTTCTCTCTCTATATATATATTCTTTTTGTGAAAATGAGGAGTGCGACGGGAACACGGATATGGAGAAAATATAATATAATAATATTTTATATAATAATAATAAATAAATATAATATAATATAATATAAAGTAATTAAAAGCATAAAATAACTAAAATTATAAATTTGGATAATATGAAAATTAATGGAATTTTGAAGTGGATTTTACACCAATGTATGTGTGATTTTAAGATCCACCAAATGCCACTATTTATAGACAAAGTGGCAAGTAGGATGTGAACCTACATGGACGCTAAACATGAATAATTACAAGGCACATAAACAACATGAAGGATGACACATAGCTTTTAGGACATTAAGCAATGAACATCTATTTATTATTATAATATTCATAATACTTCCCCCTTAGATGGCCATATATATATGAAATATGCCTCCTTAAAACGTTACTAGGAAAAACCCAAAAGGAAAAAACCCTAATGAAGGAAAAAAGAGTACATATTTCATAAATTATATACTCCTAAAAGAATACAATATATTTATATACTCCTAAAAGAATACAATATATTTACTCTCTTTCATGAAAACATTACTTAAGATTTCTGAGTCGTCGCATTCCAATTTTGTGTACCAATTTTTCAAAAGTTGCGATTGACAAGGCCTTTGTAAATAAGTTTGCCAGGTTATCCTTGGAACGAATTTGTTGTACAATGATGTTGCCATTTTCTTCAAGATCATGAGTGTAGAAACGCTTTGGTGAAATATGTTTTGTTCTATCTACTTTAATATATCCTCCTTTGATTTATGCTATGCTAGTTATATTGTCTTGATATAATATTGTTGGAAGATTTTTATTAGAAGACAAGCCACACGTTTCACGAATGTGCTGAGTTATTGACCTTAGCCATACATATTCTCGACTATACTCAATTGAGATCAGATCTTCTTTACGAATCGCCATGATATAGCAGTTCATCGACATATGAACAGATAACCTATTTGAGATCTAGCTTTGTGTGGATCAGATAAATATCAAGAATCTACATAGCCAACTAGATCAACAATTGATTTATTTGAATAAAACAAACCCATATCTATTGTTCCTAAGAAATAACGGAGTATATTCTTAATTCCATTCTAATATTTTTTATAGAAGAAGAACTATATATAGCTAATAAATTTACTGAAAATACAAAATCTGGTCTTCTATCATTAGCAAGATACATAAATGCACCAATTCCAATGAACGGACTTCCATAGGAATATTTTATGGATGTGATTTGTTCATATAAAATATTTTCAAAACTTTTCCTGTATAAGTTGACTAATGAATAATATTCTTTCTGTTAAATGCTTAATTTGCAAACCAATGCAAAATTTTATTTTTTCAATATCTTTCATCTCAAATTCTTTCTTAAGATATTCTATTTCCTTTGAAAGCTCTTCAAGAGTTCCAATTATATTCAAGTCATCAACGTATACATTTAGTATAGCAAATCCTGATTGTGACTTCTTTATAAAAACACGTATACATATTGATTATTTTGATTTCTCCCGCCTACGTTCTTTCTTCTCACTCTTTTCTTGTTTCGTCTTCAGTCTGGCCTCTTCATCTTCTTAATCCTCATTCTCTTTGATCTTCTTCTCTGCTTTGCCTAGATGGGATGACTCATCTCCTCCAACCTTCTTTTCCTTACTATTCTTCTCCTTCTTCTCTTCAGCCCCTTTGAGCTGCTTCTCTGCCGCCGCTTCCTCCAAAGCGACTCTGATGGGTCCTTCATAGGATTCTACTTGCGTAGTTTCCTTAGGATCCACGATGACCAGAGCTCTTCTCCTTGACTCGTCTTCTGTCACCTCCTCCATAGGCAGTGGTTGGTTCACAACCCCAGCCTCGGGCAGTCTTCCTTCTTTCTCCAAGTTGTTGAGAATGCTTCCAAACACCTCCTTATCATCTTGTCTATTCTTCTCACTTTCAGAGGAGAATGTTGGTGTTGGGAGTGGGGTGCTTTCAGAACTCTGCCCCCTCTTGAACTGAAGTGACTTGGCTACTAAGGGGTTTCGCCGGGGCCTTCCTACGATTCGAGGGACAGTTTGTGGCTGAGCAACGAGACAGCGACTAGCTACAAGGAATGCTACCTCTCGCATGGTAAGCTGGGTTTTCGAAGGTGATGAAGGTGAAGAAGATGGCTGGGAAGTCTGGTCTGCCATGGATACCGGAGTAAAAGAAAATTGGAAATCGTTAAGGTTTTGGGAAGGAAGAAAGGTTTGGTATGTAGAGACGATTTTAGGTTTTCTTTTTGCAAAATGAAGCAAGTAAATGATCCGAAATGAAGATACCCGCTTTTATAGGTTGGGCCTTGATGGGCCCAACGCAGATTCTGCGGTGGCAAGCCTCGAGCTACTCTAAAAGCCTGCCGCTAGCACTCTTCACAGTTATGAAATTGCAGAGTCGTATGTCTTTTCAACTGCAAATTCATCATGTCCTTGGAAGTTGGAGCGATTAGACTTCTTAGTTTACAAAAAGAATTTTCTTTGAAGTTTTATTCGAATGGGCGCAAAGTGAAGAATTAACGCAATGAATTCATCAATGCAAATGCATCTTTACAGAGGACGGGCAACAACGCATGTATCCCCACAACACACCCTTTAGCTCAATGCATTTCTAGAGGACGGGCGCATAATATTTCTACTAGCGCAACACTACCTCAACATAGTGCATCTTTGCTAAGGACGAGCAAAGAACACATTCGAGCGCAACACACCCCTCAACATAATACATTTGAGTAGGGTGAATGCAAAGTGTATCTTGTTAGTACAAGACGCACCCATTAACGCAATATGTACCAAATGTTGATTGTTTTATTATTAAAGTATTATTTTTTTTTTCATCAACGCAATTCTCACGGACATTGCGGTAATAATTTTCTTCTTATTAACCAATAATTCACCAGGTTTAAGAATAACACATTTATGACAAAAAAAAAAAAAGTTAAAGACATTAAATAGAGTACAGAAATAAATGCAAGGAATTAAATGAATCATAAATTCATAAAGCATTGAAAGACAAATTGAATGAAGCAGTAAATGACAAAGTTCATAAATCAATAAAGACAAGAATCTAAAAGAAAGCATGTAAACATAGAATTAAGATATGGACCAGAAGATAGTTCTCTTTGATGAACACAATTCACACCTCCGCAGGCGGTCCAGCTTGCCTGCCCAATGTCTTTAGGAACATTGCTCCTTTCCATGGGATACAGGGGCTTCAGAATTACTTGGTAACGTTCCAGGTGTTCTATTACGTAACTTAGATGCCAGTTGCCCTACTTGAATCTCTAAATTTCTAATTGAAGACGCCTGCGCCTGCATCACCGCATCATTTTTATCCATGTATTGCTTGAGCAGAGCCTCCAATGAATTACTAGAGGTGTTTGAAGATGAGGGCTGTCGATTGTGTGATTGCCTTTGTTTACCCTGATTCTGATTGTGGTGAAAAGATGAAGGGTTTCCTCGATTCCCTGAATTGCTATTCTGATGGTTACTTGGCCCACCTTGGTTTTGATTCCCTCCCCAACCAAAGTTAGGGTGACTCCTCCGACCAGGATTATATGTGTTGCTGAAGAGGTTATTCTGGATTGCACATACATGGTGCATGTTCGATGGGCACATTTTCGCTGCATGGCCTCCTCCACAATTAACCCAACTAATTGCGGCCACTTGTGCCGGCACATTGGGTTGCATTGTTGTTTGGGAGATAGGAAGTGAAAAATGAGTGTCTTCTGCGTGCTTTGTTCCCCATAAAGGAATAGGCCCCATTTTTTCTAATTCAAAAAAGGAAAGAGGGATGAAGCAGCTCGACCGAGAGGGAGGGCACCTTGATTAAGCGTCATCGACTAGAGGATCGAATTCACTGTGGCCATTTGGGCGGCCAAAGTAGTCCCTGTCTTCGCAGGGACAATGGCAGTTTCATTTCTTCTTCTTTCGGAGCCTCTTCTTCCATATCCATCATCTACCCAATCATCCATATTCCGCAAGATGTGGTCAAAGAATGACCTTGGCCCTCAGTATATCTTATCCATAAAGACTCTCTTGCTGCGGAGGCATCCAGCAACAACCTCGCGTTGTTCTGTTCAGGCCATTATAAAAGGTCTCCATCAGGACCGCAATCGTTATCCTGATATGTGGACAATTTTTCACCAGCCTTCGGAATCGCACCCAGGCGGTGCTAAGGGTCTCGTTATCCATCTGCTCAAGTTCAACACATTGTTCTATCACTTTGCGTTGACAGCCGGAGGGAACGAACTTCTTTATAAATCACTCAACCAACTAATCCCATGAAGTAATCTCATTTGGCTCCAGTGAATGAGCCACCTCTTGGCCTCGTCCCTCAAGGTGTGAGGGAAGAGATATAATCTGAATACCTTCCGGAGTAACGCTGGGTATCAGAGAAGCTGTCGCATTATCTCGACGATACGTCAGGTGGGCATGTGGTCTCACCTTGTAGACCCCAAACTGCCCCGCATTCCTGAATAATTTGGAGCATGACCGGTTTTAATCTCGAATCTTGCGTTCTCTTCTAATCAATGATCGGCCTAGATTTCGGATGAAAAATTATATAGATTGGCGTCGCATAGTTTCTCATCGAATGTTTGCGGTCAATGGCAAGGAAAACTGGATCTTGCACTGGCCGTCCCATCCTTGATTTTCTACGAGACCACATTGTCATTATATTATCTTCCATGTTGGCATTTTTTCACCTCGGCTCGGTTCTAGTGTGCCCTTGCATGAAATGTACAACCTCGATCTCTGGGTTATCCTCGAATTCTGGGTCAGTTCACGTAACTCATGAAACTTTTAGACTGCTCTTCACGATGATCAGCCAGTACAAAGAGATCTGTCCTGCAAAATATCACAAACCATACTAAACCATAACTGTTACCAATCCTGGCAACGGCCATAAAACTTGACACGCATAAGTTGATGATTAATAAGCACATGGACAGTGATGAAATGATGGAAATGGAATGTGGATGATTTGTTATGCTTATTTAGTCTTTATGCGATACTACTTCCTAGATGTATGCGTTATTAATGGAATGCTAGTAGTATGCTATGCGTTTTGTCACAATTTCCTTGCGTGTGAAACCAAGTATAATTCCAACCGCAAGTTTCTCGGAGTGATTCCAAGGTCGAACATAGGGATTGTGTATTAATGCGTTATGTTCATGATATATGTGACGCCGGAGGTTTTTCAATTAAATAAAAGTTGTTGTTTATACAGATATTTAAAGTTACGATAAAGTAAATATTATGCGGTAAAGTAAAGTTGAGATAATAAAATAAAGTGCGATAAAAGTAAACCTAAGCTATTATGATACAAGATACAGGATACTGATACATGATACTGAAGTTTGAGATTAAACTGGTGAAGATTATAATAAACAGAAGTAGAAACAGAAGTAGAAAAGAATATCTAGTATGAACAATCGCAAGTTATTAATTGTTGTTAAAGAACATAACTAACGGTTCCGCTTTCCCTTAGCCACACACCTCTCGGTGATCGGCCGGGTTCCCACATCTCTGTGGTTAAACAGGGTTGAACATAATGAACCCAAGATTGCTTCCATCTCTGGAAGTACTTCTCGCTTTAGTTAACACATTCTTCCAACCTTCTCTCGACAGGAGGAATGGCATCTTCACTTTTGCTCTCACAGGTGAAGATGCCGTCTAGCATGCCTTAGCTAAACATATTCATTTCTTTAGCACAGATTATTTACTTGTTAGATTCATGCTAATTACCAAGGGATTAAGAAAACATCATGGAGAAGGCGATTAATAGAGGAACGGAAATAGATAGAAAGATGGAAATGAAAATGATCATGACATTCAATACTAATATTTAGCGTCTGATACATGGTGCGAATGATAGACTAAGAAGATGAATACAATTCATGATAAAGAGATAGAAACAAGTATAGAAAAGTGCCAACGTCTTGACACAGATCTGAACGGTGGATGTGCTTGTTGGTGGATGGAGTAAATGTAGAAAAGAGCTTCCCTCTCAGGCTTGCTCGTCTGGTAGAAGTGAACTAGCTTCAACGGCGGGGATTGAAAGGATTTATCTTGAGACTCACTTCTCAGCCTTGTCTCTTAAATCTTCCCGGATCTTCTCCGATCAGGCTCTTCAGACCAGTCTCTCTCTCAGTATACAAATATCAAAATATGCCCATATCAAGTATATTTTCTCATAGAATTTCAGAGGCTATTTATAGGCTCAGCTTTGACTCTCTTACTTATGGACTTCACTTTATTGTTATGGAAATTCCGAAAATGATGGAGTGAATATTCCTTCTGTTACGCGATCAATTCTATCAGAAATGCACAACGGTCAGCTGTACACGTGTCAGGATCCTCCGCAATTGCGTTTCTCTTCGATCGTTTGCCCGCATACGGTGTTGTTTTTTATTACTGAATGCGGTTGAAGTTGCATTGATCACTTAGTTCTTGATCGATTGTCGCATGTGTCGTCATTGCGTTGATCGTCTATTCATTTCTAGATGATTGGTGCAATGTGACATAGATGCGTTGTTCAGATTATCTTGAGAATGCGGTGACTTGATTTTCTGTAAAACAGACTTGAAATATTCTTTTCTACCATCACAATGTTGTCAGTAGGTGTACTGAAGACAATTTATAATTCTTGCATTTCTTAGCTAATTTCTCTACAATTGACACAACTTTCCTTTCTTTTAGTCGAAATATCTAAATAAAACAGTATAAATAACTTGTATTTCTACAAGTTATCAAATATCAACTCATTATTTTCGTTCGGGACTACCTTCATGTCACCTTTTTTTGGCACACACTGCACGGGCTGACCTACGTGTTGTTTGCTATCGGATGAATAATTCTTGCATCTAACCACTTGATGATCTCCTTTTTAATGACCTATTTCATCGCAGGGCTGAGTCTGCGCTGATGTTCAATCGATGACTTGTGGTTTTCTTCGAGACGAATTTGGTGCATACAGTATGCGGGGCTAATTCCTCGAATGTCTGCAAGTGTCCAGCCAATCGCTCGCATATGTTTCCTCAGAATGCTCATCAACACATTCACCTGGTCTTCATTAAGTTCAGAGGAAATAATAACTGACAGCTTTTCATTCTGCCCCAAGAATGAATACTTTAGGTAATTTGGCAGGGTCTTCAACTCTATTGTTGGTGGTTCTTTCAAGGACAGTTGCATTATTTTTCTTTCATCATTTTCTATTGGCTCTTCTTCTTGGGTTGCGATCATCTTATCTTCCTTGTTTATTTTTTCTATGATTGCATTACATGTCACAATGGATGTGATTGCATCCTCATCTTCATTTTCATTGTTAGGTTTCTCTTCTTCATTTAAACTCTGGCCGTCGTCAGATTCATGCAGGTTTTATTCATCAAGAAACTTCATGGCACAGATGATGTTGAACTTGAGCTTCTGTCCATTTACGCTCAAAGTGATTTCTTATTTGTGCACATTAATCTGGGCATGACCTGTTGATAAAAATGGTCGCCCCAGGATGATGGGCACGTCTTTGTCGGCTTTGTAATCTAAGATGATGAAGTCGGCTGGTAATATAAATTTGTCGATGGTAACCAGCACGTCCTTCACCTTCCCCACTCGATGCACCAGAGATCTATCTGTTAGTTGGAGAGTCACGGTCATGGGCGCAAGTTGCCCCACCTTCAGCTGCTTAAAGATCGATAGAGTCATCAAGTTGATGTTGGCTCCAAGGTCACACAATGCTTGCCCGATGTACAGTCCTCCAATGGAGCAAGGTATAGTAAAGCTCCCAGGATCGCTCATCTTCGGTGGGATTATTGATTTCGAGCTTTGTGTCAAAGCCATCGTGGCAAACTTACCAGTGCCCCTCTTCTGGGTTACCATATCCTTCAGAAATGTTGGTATCTCCTCAATCGCTTCACTGAACGGAATATTAATATGCAATTGTTTTAATATAGTCATGAAGCGTTGGTATTGTACCTCGTCATTCTTTTTCTTATCATCCGCTTCTGGAAGTAATCGAAGAATTTCTTGGGAATCCTACGAAAACAATTGAAAATTCAGAAGAACTCTGAGTCTCTACGGGAAAAGTGGCAATTGTACTCTCACAGTCCCCTTTTCTATTGGCTTTTAGGTGGATGCAACTTCTGGCTCTATCGCTTCTTTTTCCCCTTCTTCTTCTCGAGTTACGCAATCTCAGGTTCCAACGCAATTGGAACAGTCCGGCTAGGCTCTTTCCTTTCTCCCTCCACAGTTTTTCCACTCCGTAATGTCACGACTTGACATTGTTCTTTACTTGATCCCCCTGGGTTGCGTGGGAGTTCTGTTGAACTCGGCAGAGCCCTTTGCGGTCTGTTCTTTAGTTCGCTCGCAATCTGGCCCATCTGTAATTCTAGATTGCGGATGGACGTTGCTTGGCTTTGAAGCACAGTTTCATTTTTCTCGATATACTGCTTCAACAAGCTTTCCAAGGAGGTTATTTTGCGAGTTGTGAGCAGTTGCGAGCTACTGGCTTAACTGCTCGTCTGACCGTTATTTTGCGGGAAGAGTCCGGGTGGTCCTTCTTTCTACGCCACGGATTGGAAATTTTGCTACTAACTCTTCCATGCAAAGTTGGGGTGGTTTCTCCACCCGGGGTTGTAGGTGTTAGAGAATGGATTATTTTTTCACAAAATAAATAGACTGTGGGTTTTGTGGGCATTCTTCCATTGCGTGCCTTTCACCGCAAGTCGTACACCTTGCGGCATTCTAATTAATTGCGTTTACTTGCCCATTATGCGGTGTTGGGCTATTGATCACAATTCCTTGAATTAAGTTCATCATTACGGTCATCTGACTCTGTAGTGAAGTGATAGCACCATTGTTTGCATCGTTATCCTTGATTCTTAGTCTCTGATCGCTCTCTCTCCAATCCTCATGATTTTTAGAGATGCGATCCAGTATGTTCTTAGCCTTATCATACGTTTTGTCCAGCAGACCACCAGCGGCTGCCACATTAGCAGCGGTTTGTGAAGCGAGATTTAAACCGTGATAAAATATTTCCATTTGCAGGCAGTCTGGTAATCCATTGTGTGGACAGTCCCTGACCAGCCTCTTAAACCTCGCCTAGGCATTGCTGAGTGATTCGTCCATATCTTGTTTAAAATTGGTTATTAGTTTCCTTTGTCTAGCATTCTCAATAGGTGGAAAATATTTCTTCATAAGCTTCTCTACGACCTGTTCCCAAGAAGTGATCTCTCCCGGCTCGAGGGAATACGCCCATTTTCTTGCCTGATCACACAAAGAAAATGGAAACAAAGTTAGTCAAACTTCTTCGACAGAGATGTTCGGGAACACAAAAGTGTTGCAGATTTATATAAAGCTACGGAGGTGGGCGTACGAGTCCTCGCCACGCCGTCCTTCGAATTGTTCTGCAGTCTGGATCATCTGCAGCATCATCGATTTCATTTTGAATCAGCTTCCATCATGGGCAGGCCTCATGATTCCTGGAGAGAAATCATAGAGGTTTGGCGATGCATAGTCTCTAATGGGCTTATTACGATTGTTTGCAAGTATGATTGGATTCGCCATGACGTTGTTTTCGTTTGGTGCTCCGTTTCCAGGTTGCTCTGCCATATCGTCTTTATCTGGTTGTTGTTGTTGGCGGCTGTCTCTTAATCTCCTTCGGAACGTCCTCTCAATCTCTGGGTCGTAATTAGCTAGAGACTGAGAGCTGCAAAGAAATTAGAAATATTACCGTTAGCACATTGATTTACCGAAGTCACTGGCAACGGCGCCAAAAAATTGATGCATTATTTTATGTGATGGAAATGTGGAATGAAATACGGTGATGGAAATGCGTTGAGCAACAAGTTTTCTCAGTGGAATCCAAGTATAAACCCCACTGAGTTTCCTGGTAAGTCCAAGGTCGAACTCAGGGACATGGGAAAATAGTTTGCAGTGGTAATTTTCAAGAAGACTTTGTGGTAACCAAATAATCAAATACTTGTTTTGATTGTTTTTTTCTGTAATAAAAATAAACAAATGCGGCGGAGTTTCGAAAAGAGTTGATAAAATGGAAGATGCGATGAGTATGCGGTGAACGGGTTGAGAAGGGTTCGATTAACACTTCCTAGGATGCGTTCATGTTATGCGACCATGCAACACACATATAATAGTAAACCATCTCTTGACGTGAATGCTACGGCTTTTAATGCTAGAATGCATGCGATATATGCGATGAGTCTATAGGACCTACACATAAGCCCCTATTCTTATCCATGCGATGACAGAATAACACACACAAATAAGGCGACCACATAATATCATAACCTATCTCTAGGGTGCATGCGATGTAGGTTGGCAAACAGAGCTTATCTCTAAGTCCCTATCTGTTATTTATGCATTTCTAATCTTGCTCTCTTGAGTATAGATTCTAACCTAGCTCTCTCAAGTCTTAGGTTCTTTCTTTAGACTCTCTCTCGAGTAGCTCTAAAGAGATGTTGGGCACAGCATAAAACAAGATAATCACAAGAAATGAAGATCCTAGGTCATGTTAACTTAGCTCTTCTCAATCCATTCGATAAGTTTAGCTAATCATGCATGCTAAGAGAGTGAATAGATGTAGAATAAGAACTTCCATTGTTTAAATATAAAGTTGAAATACAAAATAACAATGCAAGAAGAGAATAAAGAGCCTAGTAGCAATCTCTTGCTTCCCAGGCTTTTACACTATCTTTTCTACTCTTGTTCAAAAGATAATCTCGCTCTCGCGAGAGTCAGCTCGCTCTCTACTTTCCATACCTTTGAGTTCTATCTTGAGTTGCCCTGAGCAATCTTCCGGCGTCTCTTCCCTATCTTGAGTTTACCTAAGCGATCTTCCGATGTCTTTTCCCTTCTCTCGCTCTGCCTTCTAAATAAAAAGGAAAACTATGAACAAGGCTAAACTATGAACAAGAACTTGCTAAACTAGCTGAACCCCTCTTCGGAAGGATGCCTTCGGTATTTATAGAGCTTCCGGGTGAAAGGCAGCTTCTCTCTTATGATTGCACAGATGGGATGGCTTTAATTCTCTGACTCATGCGCCGAATATTTGTCACCGAAAAGCTGAGTGTATTTGTTATAGTTAGCGGCTTGTCAACTTAATTCGGAGTCGACTGTCATCAGCTTTTTGTCCGATCGTGATTATTTATGCTTTTCACCTAGATGCGCCCATCAAGTTGCACCGGCTCTATGCGGCAATCCTTCTTGAGCAGATGTTTGTGAGACAAATCACCGCAAAGCCTTGAGGTAATGCTGTGCTCGACCATTGATTTCTTATGATCACGCTTTCCACTCTGCATTAACGCATATTCTGTATAAAAATACCAAAGTTAACTGTTCTTATGCGATGAACGCATGCGACTGTAATGTTATGAACTTAATGCTTTTTGGATGCAATCTAACATATTTTATCAACGGAAACCTTCATTGTTTAAAAACTTAGCATTGTAATAACGGGCATCTGCCCGTTATCATGTACCTCATAGTTCTATGCCTTACTAAGCCATGCTCCCTGCAATACAATTAAACTCCTTTCCACAAAACTCTAAACCGTTATCAGTTCTCAAATGTTTAATTTGTTTAGAGGTATGCTTCTCAATCAAGGTCTTCCATTTTTTAAATCTACTAAATACTTCATCTTTAGATTTTAAGAAATAAACTCAACTCTTTCTTGAATAGTCATCTACAAATGAAAGAAAGTATCTTGCTTCACTAAGAGATGGAGAGTGAGCTGGCCCCCACAAGTCTGAGTGCACATATTCAAGGATTTCCTTTGAAGTGTGTTGTCCTTTGAGGAATTGTTGTCTAGTTGCTTTGCCCAATATACAATATTCACAAAATTTAAGGTTATCTCCAACAACCCTTGGTAGTATACCCTGTTTAGATAACACTTGCAGTCCCCTCACACTGATATGAGAGAGTCTTTTGTGCCAAAACTCATCTTCAGTAATTTCCTCATCCGCTTCTAACAAAGCCGAGTGTGCCATTTGCACATCCTTGATGACATATAGACCATTTACCTTGGTTCCCACCAAGCCCAGTTTGGAATCCTTAATAATTTCAAAGGTGCCTCCCACACCCCTATTGTGAGGATATAAAAATGGATATGTTATTATGTGTCATGTTTTGTATCGCTTATGCACACTACTGATGAAAGAATGAATGGTACAAGCTCATCTTGCCATAAACTTGTAACGGTAAAAATTAGTCTTTATCTTTATCTATTGCGCTGATGAATGAATTTTGATGTTGTGCTATACGCTCAAGTGTTTTGTGATAAAGATATTTTGTGATACTACGTTCTAAGTGTATGCGTTGATGATAATATGCTCGTAGTATTCGATGATGTAGTGCATGTCACAAGTTTCCTTGCGTTGAAACCAAGTATAATTCCAATGCAAGTTTCTCAGAATGATCCGACGTCGAACACGGGGATTGTTGTCATTTATATGCGATACTAATGTGGTATATGCGACCGATTATAATAAAGAATAAGGAATTTGGTTTTGACAGAAATATAAATTGTGTTGAAAGTAAAATTGCGTTGTAAATAAAATGCATTGATAAAATAAATTTCTAAACTACTATGATACAGGGTGAGGACTGGCTATGAATTTGTACAAAAGAATCTAAGGAATGCGATGGCAAGTCTTATGAATGAGTCAGAAAGAGAATGAGTAGAGGGAAAGGACATCGCAAGTTTGTCAATCTTATTAAGGATGCAACTAAGGTTCCGTTCTCTCTTGGTGTACACCTTTCAATGATCGGCCGCGTTCCCATATGTCTATGGTGAAATAGAGATGAATGTAATGAACGTAAGGTTGTTTCCATCTTTGGAAATACTTCTCGCTTTAGTTAACGCATCATCCAACCTTCTCTCGATAGGTGGAATAACATCTTCAATTCTACTCTCACATGTGAAGATGCCGTCGAGCATGCTTTAGCTAAACTTAGCTGATTACCTTAACAAAGATTAACTCACTCGCTTAGTTCTTCCTTTTTACCCAGGGGATTAAGAACACATCATGGAGAAAATGGATCATAAATGTATGGAAAGAGACGGAGAGATGATAATGATGACGATAATGACATTTAATTCTAAAGATAAGTGTTTGATACATGATTTGTGAATGAGAGATTAAAGAAGATGAACACAAAAGATGAATTGAAAGAATAGAAACAAATACAAAAATCGTGTCAACATCTTGACACAGATCCCAATTGGATACTTTTTGCTTGCCCACGTATGGATGAAGCGGAGAGGAAAGCTTCCCTCTCAGGCTTGCTTTCCCGGTAGAATTCACTCTTTTGCACAGAGCTTCAGCTTTGGGAATCGGAAAAATTCTTTGCTCGGAGACTCACTTTTCAACCTTGTCTCATCGATCTCCCAGATTTTCTCTATAAAGTCTCTTCAGACTAGCCTCCTTTGCAATGAATTCAAGGAAGCTATTTATAGACAAGACCTTGGTCTTTGAATTGGTGGTCCCACTGTATAATTCTGATAATTCTTGCCATGGCATAATGGGAACTCTCTGTTCCACGATCAATCTGTCAGCATCGTACAACAGAAAGCTATACACATGTCAGAATCGTCTGCAAATGCGTTGCTCTTCACATCTTCGATCGATCGCCGCATGCAGTGTTGTTGTTTTGATTACTGCATGCGGTTGAAATGCGTTAATCTCTATAACCCTTGATCGATCGTCGCATGCGCCGTCATTGCGTTGATCATTTCTTCGTTCTTGATCGATTGGCGCATGCGATGTATATGCGTTGTACATTTTTTCTTCGGGCCATTAACGCATTTGGTGACCTATTTCCTGCAAAATAAAGACTGGAACATTCTATTTTGCCATCGCAATGGGGTTAGTCGATGCGTTTACAACATTTTATAATTTTTTGTATTTCTCAACCAATTCTTATATTATCGACACAATTTTCCTCTCTTTTTGCCGCAATATCTAAATAAAACAGCATAAATAACTTGTATTTCTACAAGTTATCACCTATATTCACAACCTATGGCATCAAACATCCCCAATGAAAGGAGATTCTTCTTCAAAGTTGGAACATGCCTCACGTTCCTTATCAATTTGACTAAACCATCTTGCATCTTCAAGGACACAGATCATATTCCCATAGCTCTGCATGTATTATTGTTTCCCATATAGACCAGTCCACCATCCCACTTCTTATAAGTGCAAAACCATCCCTTGGATGGTGTCATGTGGACTGAGCAACCAGAATCTAACACCCAATCTTGAGTCTCCATGGTATTTTGGTCTCCACCTTCTTCAGTAGGAGCTAAGGCATCTGAATAGACTAGGCAATTCTCACCTACAGAAGCCTTGGTCTGTTTACTCCCCTTGTTCTGCTGGTTCAATTTTCTCTTCAAGGCATAACAGTCCTCTTTTATGTGCCCGATCTTGTGAAAAAAATGACACTTTATCTTGGACTTGTCACCATTGTTTTGTTTGCCCTTCCAATTGTTCTTGTTCTTCCCCTTTAAGAACAAACCTTCACCTCCTAGTTGATCCTTCTTGGTCATTTGCAATTCATGCTCTCTGACTCTTACAGGTGATATAATAGCATCTGTGGTAATTCTTTCTCTACCGACTTCAATGCAGTCTTCACATCTTTGAAAGATTCTGGTAGAGAATTCAATAATATGAATGCCTCATTCTCTTCTCCAATATTATCTCGAATCGATCTGAACTCAGAAGACAACCTCTTTAACTCATTAAGATTGTCCATAAGCAACTTTGCTGGATCCATCTTATACGTGAATAATTTTTCCCTCAAGAAAGCTTCGTTGGGTAGATCTTTGTTGAGATATATCTTATTCAACTTATTCCACACGGCATAGGCAGTAGGCTAATCCACAATTTGCCTGAAAAGACTGTTTATGACATTGAGAACGATGGTTCCATATGCATTTGATTCGATAGTCTCTTTGTCTACTCCAGAGAGTGTTTTAAGGTACTTCGTAGGGTCCGTAATGGCCAAGAGTGCCTTCTACTGCCCAAGGACTGCTTTAATCTCTGCATTCCATAGTTCAAAATATGTCTTGCCATCGAATCTCTCAATCTCATATCTGGTAGTTTCCATTCTCGATCTTCAAGATTGATTATTCTAAATCAAGAATTCAAATCTTGGAGCTATCTTGAACTGTTCACTGAGCTCTGATACCACTTGTTGTCTTAGATGACTAGATCTTCACGTTAATAATTACAATACACTCAGTTATAACGGTTGATAATAATTCAAGAGTCAAGGGAGATAGAACGTAGATGCTTGAAAAATCCTTCTGTCGTTTACAAAAATTCTACACAATCGTGTAGATGATGCACCAATAACTAAACGATAGGCCAATTAAGTAAATGATAGGAGGAAGCGTTAAACGATCATGTAGACGACAATTGACTAAAGCTAGACAATCGTATAGATGACAACAAAGGATCTAAATGATCGTATAGACGATTGAGCATAGAGCTAAACAATCTTGTACACGATGCGATAGGAACTACAAGTCGTGTAAACGATACTTTAGCAAAATCTAAACGATCGTAGGGGTAAGAAGAAAAGACTCGGGAGTTTAAGTGGTTCAACCAAAGGCCTACGCGCACTGTGCAAATTGGAAGGTTCTCTTTTATTACTCTTCGAAGTATTACAGAACGAATGCCTTGCTCTCTCAATTTCTATTCACTCTTACATTAATCTCTCGTTTGATTTCGTTTATATATGTTTAGGCGATTCAGTCAAGAATGATGAGCTCTGGTGGTTACAACATTTAACAGAAAGAAGTCAACAACCGTTCAACTGCCAGCTGCACTGTTCTTTCTTGATTTCGAGTCTTTCTGTAACATAAAACAAACTATGGATCGAGGTTATTGTTTGTCCCTATGACTGTTTGGTGGCGTCGATTGTGTAAGATTCACATTCCATCCAAATTGGAAATATTTGTATGGAAAATATTGCCATGAATTCCTTGCTTCCATGGTCTTGTTACATAGAGGAGGGATGGAGGTTTGCACCTGGTTTCTGTATACAGATGAAGGGAAGAATCAGTCAGTCATGCGCTTTTTTTGTGTTCCAGAGCAAGACAAATTTGGTCTCTCTTCCTTTTGAAAAGGTGGTCTGGTGTTACTAAAGACATGTCGTTTATTGATATTTCGATGGAGTTAACTAGAAATCTGAATGATGAAAAGTTGGCTAAAGCATGTATCACTGTTTGGGCTATCTGGAATGGCAGGAAAAAGGTTCTTCACTCGTTGATTATGTAAGTGGAGTTTCAATGTGAGTGGATTTTACGTGGGAAGAGTGAAAAGTAAGAAATCTGAGGTAAAAAAAATTAAACATGGTTTAATAAAAAAGAGTGTCTTGTCACGAGATGAGGTAAATATTATTCATGTTGATGTTGCATGTTCGCAGAATTCCATGAGGCTTGAGTTTGAAGGGATGGTCGGTATGTCATCTGAATGCATTTTGGCAACTTTAAGTGGATGTCATGAAGTTTTCTCAAGTGTCTTGAGCGCTAAAGCCACTGCAATTTATGAAGGTCTCCAGTTGGCAAATAGAATGAGCTTTTCTCATTTTTTGGTCTCTCTGACTCACCGATTATGACTCAGATGCTTAGAGAGTGCTGAAAATAACAAGATATCTAAGTGTACTTTATTTGAAAGGATTTGAGGAATTAAAGGCCCAATTGACAATCTTGTAATTAATTGGATCTTCTCCAATTTAGTTTAAAAATCGTGCACCACTTTAAATAAAAAGAGGTGGAGCTGCCATTTTGTAGAGAACAACATACTTAGAGAGAGAAAGGCTGTTGCAGCCGTGAAGAACAATTTTGAAGTTATCTGTCCCGGTTAAGGCTTCGTTTTCCGGCGTGTTTGCAGGTGGATTCATTATCAAATGGGTCTCCGATTTGGAGGTGCTTCATCTGACAAATTGGGGTCTCGATTTAGAGGCTGTTCCGGCGTTGATCGTCCGATCTGTAGTGGGCTATTTCAGCGCAAACATCTCCGGTTTGAAGGAGTGGTTTCCAGCGGGTTTGGGTCTCGGTAACAGAGGCTTAGTCGGTCGCGTGGGTTCTCGATATAGTGGTGTTGGCTGACAGTAAAGTTGGGTTTAGCAGATTTGATTGAGACGATTGATCTCGGTAAAGAAGCGGATTAATCGTGGTTGCCCTCATAGATTAAAGATGGTTAATTCTGGTTGAATTTCTGTAATTTGTAATCCTAATTATTCTTAATAAAATTACTCCTAAGTTCTCAAAGTGAATGTAGATCAAATTGGTCGAACCACTATATATTTGTGTTCTTTATTGTTTTGATTTATTTACTGATTATTTGTGTTCTGTTTGGGTATTGTTTAATTTCACAAGTGGTATCAGAGCTCCATTTGATCCAAACGAGGGTGTGTGGTCGTGTGTTGTCATATTCTTTGTTCAAGTTATTTTTGTTGGGATTAATTTGACACATGGCCGCATTAACTACACGGTTCGAAATTGTTAAATTTGATGAGAAGGAAAATTTCAGATTATGAAAGAAAAAAATTAAAGCTCTTTTGATACAACAAAATGCAGCTAAAATCCTAAATGAAAACTAAAGATCTTCCACCAATGATTACAGAAGTTGAGAAAAAGGATATGGATGAAATAGCGTATTCGACAATAATTCTATATCTTTTAGGTGGAGTACTTAGGCTAGTAAATGAGGCTATAACAAAGTTTTTGCCAAATAAATTATATCTAAAAGATAAATTTTTTGGATATAAAATGGACCCGAGTAAAGGCCTAGAAGATAATTTGGTTGAATTTAAAAAGATTATTGTTGATCTCAATAACATTGTTGAGAAGATGTTGGATGAAAAACAAGTTGTTATTCTTTTGAATTCATTGCCCGAATTGTATTGAGAAGTTAAGAAGCTATTAAATATGGACAGGGATTCATTGTCCATGGATATAGTACTAGATGCTTTGAGAACTAGATTGAGAGTTACTCATGGTCAAAAGCAGAAGTGAAAAAAAGAATAGGAAAGGAAAGGGAATTAGGAATCTTGACTGTGTCCAACAGATATGCAAGTTTTGCGAATCTAAGGGAATTACGAGGTATTTTACTATTACGTATACTCCAAGCATAATGGTTTAACTGAGAGGTTTAATAAAACAATTATGGAGCATACAAGATGTCTCTTGACAAATGCTTCATTACCCTTAAAGTTTTGGGGGAAGCTACCCAAACCGCTTGTTATCTCACTAGTAGGAGTTCATTTCTTCCTTAGGCTTAAAGACCTCTTAGAAGATATGGACAAGAAAAGTTTCAAGTTTGAATCATCTCAGCGTGTTTGAATGTTCAGCTTATACTCATGTTAAGGAAGGGAAGCTGAACAAAAGGGCATTGAAATGAATGTATGTTTATTGGCTATGCTTAAGGTGTTAAAGGTTATAAAATTTGGTGCTCGGAAGAGGGCAGAAATAAATGTATCATTAGCATAGATGTAACTTTTAATGAAGCAGAGATGTCATTTTGTGTCGAAGAGTAGTAGAAACAGCAGAAAGTTGATCGGGTTAAGGTAAAGTTTAGAATTGATTTTAACGCACGACCATCAGTTAGTTTAGATGAATCTAGTGATCTGTCTGAAGGAAATTAAGAATGAGGACTTTCCATGAGCAGTGGAAGGGATCGTTCCAAATTTCATTCAAATGAACACAAACAATTAAAGTCTTAAAACGGAAACTAACAGGTTATGCTCATAAAGAAATTACAACATGTTATACGATGATACAAGGGATAAAGATGCATACCTTTAAAAGACCATTCTTCAAGAATCCCTCGAACGGTCTACAATGCGTCCATAGACAGCAACACTCGTACGCAACAATCTCCACACGAACAACAAATAGCTCCTCGAACCCAATCGAGTCCAACTCGATTCATGAACTGAATGAGGACACCACCAAAATGGTTACCTTGGTATTCTCGGTGTGAGGATCCAGGAGTTGTGGACTCTTTGTGATCTTTGCTTGAGGAAAAGATTGGAGGTCTACGATCGAGTAGACGATCGAGCAAGTGGAAGATAAGTACACAGTCTATTGTATAGACGATGTGTGATAACTTGTAAAATTACACGTTATCTTTTCTCTTAAGTTAGAACAATTAGTTTTTTTAATGATAAACTCTCCTCATTTTTAATAGAGACGCATGAATTTACTTAAACAATAGCAATTTCATGTAAAAGAATTTTATCACTAAAAATCGCGGCGTTAACACACTACTTTGCAGGATTTCAATGCAAGAACTGACAATAACGCATTAGACAAGTGTCGTAGGAAACGCACTAACACATGAGCCATGCATCGGAGGGAATTCAACGCATAGAAGATTCATTGCTCCAAGCTGATTGTGTCACATCACCACTTGCAAGCATGGGCACCTACAATAGGCGGTGTCTGAAAAGCTTCCAGCAGTAGGCGGCGTCTGAAAAGCTTTCAGAGGGCAGGTGGCCAACCAAGACATGGAGTTTAATGCTGACCAGGGCATGGACTTAAATGTAGCCCATCGTCCAAGTGGACGAGACCAACACCTATAAATACTCGAAGACCCTCCAGAATTAAGAGTGCAGACAATTAGAAGCTCCATACTCTCTATAGTTTTGTAGACTTAGTCTTAGTTTGTACAAGTTATGCCGAGGTGTAAGACGATCAAAGGAGCTGAGAACCACCACCACCATCGGCCAAGGAGTGGAGAAAGTTATTCTTGAGAAAGATACTCTGTCCTCGACTCTTTAAAGTGATTGTACATAACAAGATTGAGCCAAAGAATACTGACTCAGTTTCTTTCTTAATATCATTTCCATTTCATTTTGATTGAATATAGTTCTTTGTAAAGACTCGTTGATTCTTTATAAAATTCATATATTTGATCATCACTTTTGCTATTGTTTATCTTCTGTCTATGTTGAAAGCATTAGTACTTCATGCATAATTCGGTTCCAATGCCTAAACCAACTTGATAACTTAGTGAAAGCTTCCTTACTCAGTTGTTCGAAAGAATAACTAAGCCACATTAAGTAGAACGCCTAGTACAGCTAGAGATAGACTTACTGGTGTTTCTTGCATTCTAAGTAGATGCATGCACCCTAGAATGTCTAACGCAGGAACAGAAGATAAGCAACCCATCCCATTTCATCCATATTACATCAATTGTCTGCAATTATCTTTAACCGGCGCGTCCACCTACTTAAATTCCATTTTCACATGATCCATCATTTTCCACTCAACTCTTTTGTATTGTCTTGCACAGGCATGGCATGTTAGTGTAAATAATACATCTTTCACATTTATTTAGGAAAAACCTCCTACTGCAAGTACAACGCATAATCTGTGTTAGTGAAATTGAATCCTTGTGATTGATCCTTGACTTGCTAGGAACCTAGATTAGATGTATACTTGGGTTTTATCTAGGAAAACTTGAATGTTATTATAAGGAGTTGTGTGCCTTCTGTGCATAATACTAACGCCCCAACGCATTGCAACACTTGGACTCTATTCTTCCAATCTGTTTTACTTTATACACTCCTAAAGCATCAACGATAGCAAGCGACCAATGTGCTCGATCGTTTAGTAAATAATGTGTATCGCATAGACTTTTACTACTCGATCATGTAGCAACGACCAAAAGGTCAATGATTGTATTATCAACTCTTAAACAATCGTTTAGTCTCTCAATGGCTATCACTTAGTGAAACTCTTTCATTTGATAGCTTGTCTCTGTGAGAACTTTCTGAATCAAGTAACTCTCTAATTTTATGAAAACATTTTTCCTTTTATCTCATGGTTACCATAAAACCACCAATAACCTCTCACTCAATCGGTTATTAGAGAAAAAGAAATTAATCATCATATAATTAATACATAAATAAATATGATAACCAACTTACCATATTATATTTGTAACCTATGGTTTTAATATTTCATCTCATGAAACCTACAAACCATAGTTCTTTTTCTATTTAATGGTACTTAATGTAAATCATATTTATATTAATTCTTCCACTTGATGTATCCCATACATTATACCAATTATATTATATATAATTGAATTTCCTCTTATTAATTTTAACACTTCAAACTGACCCCAAGAACTAATTCTCAACTTGAACCTATTGAACTACCAATTGGACCTTATGAACCTGTAGCTTGAAGCTCCAACAGTACGTGAATAACTAACTAAACACTTTAGTCACGGGATCCACCATCTGTTAACTGTCGGGCACTCCACTAAAGACTGATAGCTACACTTTTCTCAGTACAGATATATTTCTGTGTCCATATTAACCAATCAACAGTGTGATAACCCTTTTCAGATCGTTTGTAAATACAGCTGGACAAATTTACCGTTTTGCCTCTATAGTTACATCTAACTTCTTAAGTACCACTGATTCTTCTAATGAACATTAAGTCATAGTCCTACTATGACTGGGTTCTCTCTTCCAAAGAGAGGATGTGGCCACTATGTTCAAGACCTAGAATCAGCCCTTAAGGGAGCAATCTATCTACTTACTCTTGCTTTGCGGAATGAGTGAATTTCGTCTTGTGTAACTGAGTTCCCAGCTCCCTAATTAGAAAAATCCTCAAAAAGGTAGGATTCTTGAGTTGGCAATCTGGCCACTCTTATATATACTAATCAAAGGACTGCTCTCAGAGGCAGGAGTTCCCAAAACACTCAGGATTATGGTCATGTGACCTATGGTCATTTAAGTGAGATGTAAGTGTCAATTATCAACAGCGTTATATAAAGAGACTAACCATCTCGTGGTCTGGTCTTATACAAACTCTTTGTATAGGACACCCCCGCTCACATGTCTCCACTTGAATGGTCAGGATCAGACAATCTATAGTAGTTCACAACACTTGTAAACATCTACAAAGTAGGTCGTATCCATAGTGTCACCAAGATAAGGTATCCCTCCTTTATCCTTATACTACAGACCTGTTAGGTTATTACATAAGGCATGATTCACTTGTATATCTCATATACATGTTTAAGTTTACATATAATAACCACAGATCTTTATTGATTGGATATGAGCAAATATAAATAAAATAACTCTTATTTTGTTAATAACAATGTGTAAAATATTTACAAACTATGAGACTCCGAGAGAATTAAGACACCAATCCCAACAATCTCCCACTTGTCCTAATACGTTGGGAGACTAATATACAATACATGAAAAACAAGTACAATATACAATAAATTACGGCATACTCTATACCCCAGTATCATCTCCCACTTGTCCTAGACAAGATGTCGTATGTCTGGTAGACCCAGACTCTCTAAATGACCCTCGAACACTTTAGTCATGAGAGCCATTGTAAATGGATCAGCAACATTGTGCTCCGATGTGATCTTCGTGAATATCACATCACCACGATGCACAATCTCTCTGATCAAATGATATTTCCATTCTATATGCTTACCTCTATGATGACTCCCAGGTTCCTTTGAATTTGCCACAGCCCCATTGTTATCACAATAGAGAGTGATCGACAAAGACATATTTGGAATAACTTCCAAATTTGTAAGGAACTTCATAAGCCAAACAACCTATTTAGCAGCTTCACAAGCGGCTACATAATCAACTTCCATAGTGGAGTCCGTGATGCATCCTTGCTTGATGTTTCGCCAAACTACAGCCCCTCCATTCAAAGTTAACACTGACCCTGACATCGATTTTTGAGAATCTGTAAGGATTTTTGAGAATCTGAAAGTCAGAGTCTGTAAGGATTTTTGAGAATCTGAAAGTTAGAGTCTATATATCCTATAAGGATCAAATTCTTATCTCCATACACGAGCATGTAGTCCCTCGTTCTTTGAAGATACTTGAGAATCATTTTGACCACCGTCCAGTGATCTAATCCTGGATTGGACTGATAATGGCTGGTAGCCCTATTGCATAGAAAATATCAGGTCTAGTACATAACATTGCATACATTTAGCTTCTAACAGCCGAAATATAGGGAATTCGTTTCATCTTCTCAACCTCTTGAGGTGTCTTAGGACATTGATCCTTATACAAAACAATTCCAAGTCTGAAGGGTAATAAAACCCTCTTGGAATCCTACATCCTATACCTGATCCACATTTGATCAATCTATGATGTCTGAGACAAGGCCAAACTCTTATTCTTACGATCCCGAATGATCTGGATCCCTAGAACATACTGCGCCTCACCCAAATATTTCATTTGGAATTGGGCGGTTAGCCACTTCTTAATGTCAATTAGAAATTCTACATCAATCCCACTGAGTAGGATATCATTGATAACGGGCAGAAATGCACGTTATTATAGTGCTAAGTTCTTAAACAATGTTGGCTTGTGTTGATAAAACATGTTAAATTGCGTCCAAAAAGCATCAAATTCATAATATTTCGGTCGCATGTGTTCATCGAATAGAAACAGTTGATTTTTGTGTTTTTATGCTGAATATGGGAATTAAAGCCATCCCATCTATGCAATCATAAGAGAGAAGTCGTCTTCACCCCGAAGCTCTATAAATACCAGAGGCATCCTTTAGAAAAAGGGTTAATGAGTTTGACGAGTTCAGAAGTTCCATTCGTAGTGTAGCCTTGTTCTTAGATTTTCTTTTACTTTAAGGCGGATGCGAGAGAAGAAGGTTATGCCGATAGATCATTCCGGTAAGCTTGGGAGAGTGCCGAAAGCTTCGAGGATAGAGAGAGGGCCGACGCCTGCAGAAGCAGGAATATCTTTTGAACCGAATAGAGATTTACAGTGTAAAAGCCTCGGTCAGGAAGGAATTGCTACTAGGCTCTTTACCTTTATCTTCCATTGTTATTTTGTACTCAACACATTTATACAAATTGAATTTACTTCTCTATATCTGTTTATTCTCTATTATTTACCCATGAGTAGCTAAATCTATTGAATGGGTTGAGAAGCATTTAGCTAGCACAACTGGGAATTTTCATTCTATGCGATTATCTTGTATTATGTATGCTTCATTCGTCCATTAGAGATACTAGGGAGGGTAGTCTAAAGACAGGATCTAGGTTTGGGAAGGTTAGGTCCGAATCTAGGCTCAGAAGAGTCAGATTAGAATGCATAATCAAAAGATACGAGCTTAGGAATAAGCACTGTTTGTTATCAACGCATTGCATACATCCTAGAGATAGGATATGATTGTGTGCAGTCACCTTGTCTTTATGCATCTTGCATCATCGCATAGGACAAGAGTAGAGACTTAAGGATAAGCACTATGGACACTTTTGCATTCAACACATGCATCCTAGACTTAGGAGCATCTCATTTGCATTGGAAAATGACTTGCTGTACATGGTTGTAGCATGATTGCATAGTCTGACGCATTCCCAAGTAACGCTAGCTGAGAAACATCTCAACCCGTTCATCCGCATAGTTAGTGCATATATCACGCAATCCGACTTTTCTCAAATCCACCGCATTTATTTATTTTTCATCACCACAAACAACAACCTCAACAACTATTGATTTATCCGATTACCGCAAAGTTTTCTAAAAATTACCAACACAACCTGTTTTCACAAGTCCTTGAGTTCGACCCTGGACTTACCAGGAAACTCAATGGAGTTTACACTTGGATTTCGCTAAGGAAACTTGAGTTCTCAACGCATTTTTCACCATAACATTTCATCCACAATTTCACTTCAGAAAATAATGAATCATATTTTTGGCATCGTTGTCGGGGACTTTAGAAAAATAGTGTGCTAATGTTAATTTTTCTGATTTCTTTGTAGACTCTCAATCTCTGGCGAATTATGACTCGAAGATTGAGAGAACATTTCGACGCAGACTGAGAAACAACCGCCAACAATGACGCGTTGTTTTATGTAATGGAAATATGGATGATATGCATTGATGGAATTGCGTTGTGCACTCAAGTTTCCCCAATGGAATTCAAGTGTAAATTCCTCTGAGTTTCCTAGTAAGTCTAGGGTCGAACACAGGGACTTGTGAAAATAGTTGCGTTGATGATTTTTATGAAGACTTGTGGTAACCAGTTAAAAACATAAATCGTTGGGTTAGTTGTTGCGTTGATGAAAATAAATAACGAATGCGGTGGAGTTTGAAAAGAGTTTGTAAATTGGAAAGACGATTAATATGCTGTGAACAGGTTGAGAAAAGTTTCGGCTAACACTCCATAGAATGCGTTCATGCAACGTGCATACAATAGTAAACCACCTCTCGGCATGAATGCTACGGCTTCTAAGGCCAGAACACATGCGATAAGTCTACAGGGTTTATATATAAACCTCTATCTCTATTTATGCGATGACAACATGACATTCACACAAATATGCGACCAAAGAATATCATTCCCATTCCTAGGATGCATGCGATGCAAGTTGACAAAAAGAGCTTATCTCTAAGTCCCTATCTCTTGTTTATGCAAGCCTAATCTTGCTCTTTCGAGTCGAGATTCTGACCTAGCTCTCTCGAGACATTAGGTTCTTTCTTTAGATTCTCTCTCGAGTAACTCTAAAGGGTATTATGCACAACATAAAACAAGACAATCGCAAGCAATGAATTTCTTAGGTCATGTTAGCTTAGTTCTTCTTAACCCATTCAAATAGTTTAGCTATTCATGCATATTAAGAGAGTGAGCAGATGTAGAAATAGAACTTCCATTGAATAGATATGAAGATGAAGTACAAAATAACAATACAAGTTTAGTAAAGAGCCTGGAAGCAATTTCTTGCTGCCAGGCGTTTACACTGTTTGTACTCGTGCTCTAAAGATATTCTCGTTCTCACGAGAGTCAGCCCGCTCTTTGCTCTTACGCCCCAAGGTTCTCTCTCGAGTTGCCTGGGCGATCTCTGGCGCCACCATTCTTCTCTTGCTCCACCGTAAAATGGAAAAGAAAACTATGAACAGAAGCAACTGGTTAACTCGTCAACCGATCAACCCCTTTTCTGAAGAATGCACTTGGTATTTATAGGGCACCAATGGTGAAAGGCGGCTTCTCATTCTCCCGGTTGTACAGATGGGACAGCTTTAATTCCTGATTGACGCATCGAATGATTGTTATTGATAAAGCTAAATGTACTTTGTGACCGTTATCGGCTGTCAACTTAATTTCGATCCGACTGTCATCAGCTTTCTGTCCCATCGCTCTTAATTATCCTTTCACCCAGATGCGCCCACCATGTTGCGCTGACCAAGTTACGGCGATTCTTCTTGGGTGAATTGCGAGCACGATCAATGCAAAGTCTTGCGGTAAAGTTGCGCTTGACCGATAATTTCCTATGATCGCAATCTTGCATTGCGTTAACGCATATTCTGCACAAAAATACAAAAATCAATAGTTCTAATACGCTGAACGCATGCCACCGCAGTATTATAGAATTAATGCTTAATCGACACAATCTGACATATTTTATCAACACAATCCAATATGATTTAATAACTTAGCACTATGATAACGTGCATTTCTGTCCGTTATCAAACAACAAGAGAGAACACCAAGAATGGCGGAGCAACTGGAAGCAAGGGCCGCTAACCGAACAATATTATGGCCAACCCCATCGTTCTAGCGAATGACCGCAATAGACCCATCCGGAACTATGCGTCGCCTAACCTCTATGATTTCTCTCCAGGAATGATGAGGCCGACGTTAGATAGATCGAGGTTTAAAATGAAGCCGATAATGTTGCAGATGATCCAGGCTGCTGGGCAGTTTGGAGGAAGATGTGGCGAAGACCCGCACGCCCACCTCTGGAGCTTCATAGAAATCTACAAACTTTTGTGTTCCCGAATATCTCAACCGAGGAAGTTCAACTCACTCTGTTCCCATTTTTCTTGTGTGATCAGGCAAGAAAATGGGCATATTCTCTCAAACTGGGAGAGATAACTTCATGGGAACAAGTCGTCAAGAAGTTTATGAAGAAATATTTCCCACTAACCAAAAATGCTCGACGAAGGAAATTAATAACAAATTTTGAACAAGAAGATGACGAATCGCTTAGCGATGCCTGGGCGAGGTTCAAGCGGCTGGTAAGAGACTGTCCATATAAAGGCTTACCAGACTGTCTACAGATGGATATCTTTTACCAAGGACTGAATCCCTCTTCGCAAACCGCTGCCAATGCGGCAGCCACTGGTTGTCTACTCGACAAAAAAAAAATGAGAAGGCAAAGAGTATACTTGATCACATTTCCAAAAATCACGAGGATTAGACGGAAAGTGTAAGGATAGGGGATGAAATGTTATGATGTGTATGTTATGTATCGCTTATACACACTACTGATGATGAAAATGATTCAAGTTCATGTTGCCATAAACTTAATGACATAAATTTAATCTCTTTTTTATTATCTAACTCTAATGCATGGTTTGTGAATGAAATGAATGATGTGCTATATATGCGCTTAAGTTCTTTGCGATGAAGAGAATTTTATGCGATACTATGTCTAAGTATATGCGTTGATGATGATATTCTCGTAGTATGCGAGGAAGTAATGCGTGTCACAAGTTTGAACGCAAGTTTCTCAGAATGATCCGAGGTCGAACACAGAGATTATTTTCGTTACTGCGTTACTTATGTGATACATGCGACAGGTTTTTAATAATGAATAAAGAATGGTGGTTTATATAGGAATATAAATTGCGATGAAATAAAAATGCGTTAATAAAGTAAAATCCTAAACTAATATGATACAAGATACAAGATACATGATACATGATATTGAGGTCGAGAACTGACTGTGAAATTGTACAAAGAATCGATGTATGCGATGGAAGGTCTTTATGAATGAAGCAGAATGAGAAAGAGTAAATAGTAAAAACCTTGCAAGTTTGTCAATTGCATTAAAGATGCAACTAAGGTTCCGCTTTCCCTTGGCGTACACCTCTCGGTGATCGGCCGCGTCCTCATATCTCTATGGTGAAACAGGGATGAACGTGATGAATGCAAGGTTGTTTCCATCTCTAGAAATACTTCTTTCTTTAGTTAACACATTCTTCCAACCTTCTCTCGATAGGCAAAATAACATCTTCACTTCTGCTCTCATAGATGAAGATGTTGTCGAGCATGCTTTAGCTAAACTTAATTATTTCCTTAACACATTTTAACTCACTCGCTTAATTCTTGCTAATTACCCAGGGGATTAAGAACACATCATGGAGAAATTGGATTATGGATGTACAGAAAGAGACAGAGAGATGATAATGGTGACTATCATAACATTTAATTCTAAAATTAAGCGTTTGATACATGTTATGAATGAAAGATTAGAGAAGATGAATACAGATGATGAAATAAAGATTAGAAACAAATATGGAAAGAGTGTCAACGTCTTGACACAGATCTCGAATGGAGATTGTGCTTGCCGATGTGTGGAAGTGGTGGAGAGGAAAGCTTCCCTTTCAGGCTTGCTTTCCCGATAGAATTAACCTTTGCATAGAGCTTCAACTATGGGAATTGGAAGGATTCTCTGCTCGGAGACTCACCTCTCCGCCTTGTCTCGTGGTTCTCCCTGATCTACTCTGGACAGGCGCTTCAGACCATCCTCTCTCTTAGAATCAATATACGCACGTCTCTATGTATATATATATGTACCAGTATCTGTATCTATATATCTTTTAGCGAATCTAAAGAAGCTATTTATAGGCGAGGCCTTGGCTCTTTGAATTTGTGGTCCCCACTATTTAGTTATAGTAGTTCCTAAAATGGCGAAATAGAAAATTCCTTCTGTTATGGAATCAACCCGTCAGAAATGAACAACTGAAAGTTGTACACTTGTCAGAATCTTCCGCAAATGCGTTGCTCTTCACATCTTTGATCTATCGCCGCATGCAGTGTTGTTTTGATTACCGCATGTGGTTGAAATTGCATTGATCGCTTGATCATCTCTTCTTTCTTGATTGATGGGTGCAATGCGACGTAGATGTGTTGTTCATTTTATCTTCGAGTCTTGAACACATGTAGTGACCGATTTCCTGCAAAACAGAAACTGAAAACATTCTATTCTTCCATTGCAATGGTGTTAGTGCGTGTATTGATGAAATTTCATAATTTTCACATTTCTTATCCAATTTGTATACTATCGACACAACTTTTCTTTCTTTTAGCTACAATATCTAAATAAAACAGTATAAATAACTTGTATTCCTACAAGTTATCAGAAAGCGATCAGAGATTAAGAATAAAAGATAATGATGCAAACAACAGGGTCATCGCATCCCTGCAAAATCAAATGACTGCGATGATGAGTTTGATACAAGGCATCACAATTAATAATACTGGAGCGAAGAAAGGGCAGGTCAGCACAATTACTCAAACAACTGCTAGTTGTCTCATTTGCGGAGATGCTCACTCGATGGAAGAATGGCCATCAAACCCGTAGTCAGTATGCTTCATGAGAAATATTCCCTATTCTAATACATACAACCCTAGGTAGAGAAACCACCCAAATTTTGCGTGGAAAAATCAACAACAAAGTTTCCAACTAGTGGTGCAGAGAGAAGGGCCACCCAGATTTTTCCCGCAAACAAATGGTCCAGCACATAGCCAAGCTAGCAGTTCGCAACCACCGCAATCCTCGTCCTTAGAGAGTTTATTGAAGTAGTACATTGAGAAAAATGAATCAGTGCTTCAGAATCAAGCTACATCCATTAGAAATCTCGAAACTCGAATGGGACAAATTGCGGACGAGCTGGAAAATAGACAACAAGGAGCATTGCCGAGCTCAATTGAGTCCCTCGCAATGCTGGGGGTACCGAAAAGGAACAATGCTTAGCAGTCTCCTTGCTAAGTGACAACATGACCGCGAAAGTAGGGGATGAGCCCATTGCGACCAACTTAAATGCGGTGACAATCGAAGACCCGTTGACCTATAGTCCGAAAAAGCTTTTGTTTGTGTTCATTCGAATAGAATTTGGAACTATCCCTCCTGCTGCTCATGGAAATCCTCGTGCTTGATTTCCTTCAATTGGTATCAAAGCCAGTTTGTTTTTATATTCCAAATTTCACTTTTGTTTTGAACTTCTTTACAGTTGTGGTGGGTTTTAAGGTTTCTGCATTGCGTTTATGTGTTAAATGCATTTGTTGATGTGTTGATGAATGTTTACGGAATGATTGCCTCTATTTAAAGCTTTTTTTAAGTGTACAAAGTGTTAATTTATAAGGGCCCCTGTGTTTTTGGGCATAATTAACAAGCAATCGAGCCTGTAATTCAAAGTGTTTGAGTTGTTGAGTTGTTCGTGATGAAGTTTGAAGTATAGAGATGTAGTTCTCATCAAGGAAGAAGACCAAACGTTGGTCTTATCGTGTAGCCTAAAGTAAAAAATCGTTGAGATTTGGCTAAACGATCGTGTAGAAAAGTTTTGCGCGATCGTGTAGTATTTATTAAACAATGCTAAACGATAGGGTAAAGTGTTTACTCTATCATGTAGCGTTAGTTGCTCGATCGCGTGGACGCTGGAGGTAAATGATCGCGTAGAGAATTTGATGCTTATCGTTTAATAAAAGGCATGTGCATTAAACGATCGTGTAGTTAGTATGCTTCATCGCATAGTTACTGACTACTTGATCACCCAGTATACGATACTTTGATCCTTGCTAAGTGATCGTTTAGACGATTGTGCTTCACTGCATCGTTTTCGTCTACTTGATTGTTTAAGGATTGAATTGCACGATCGCGTGCCTTCATGCTTCATCGCATAATCAAAGGTACACGATTGTTGCTAAATGATCGTTCATTCTCACACAACATTGGTAAACAATCGAGTAGAGAGTTTACTCTCTCGTGTAAGTGATCACAAGGATTTGGCACACGATCTATCACACCCCCTCCTAAACCTTAGCCCCCCAAGACCTGGAAAGAAGCGTGAGGGTACCCAGCCTAGCCTTGAGTTGTTCTCATTTCAACTTGCCAGCCAAAATCTCCTTTTTTTTGCATGAAATCTCCTTCACCCACCTCCTGCTTGAGGTGATAAGATGTCAATTGCATGAAATCTCCTTTGTCCACCTCCTACTAGAATTTTATGTGATCCTCCTTTTGCCACCTAAATTACTTAAATATTTCACATATTTGTCTACTTAAATTGTTTAAAACTTATGCTCGTATACCATTGGCATCCTCTCTTGAAGTTTTCTATCAATTAGCCTTACCCTTTATCCTTAATGCATAGCAACTCACCTTTCCTTCATCAAAGTCCCACTTAGCCAACGTATGAATTGGCCATCACCAACGCATAGGGTGGCCGCTTACCCTTGACGCATGGCTTGCTAGGTGTGCTTGCTCGGCTTACTAAGCATGGACGCATGGTGCTGACCATCGACGCATGGTGTGCTACCTAGGCGCTTGCACGCTTGGCCGCATAGGCACTCTAGGCCGCGTTGGCGTGTCTCGCTATATGGGCATGTCTCACCGCATGGGCGTGCGCTTGGCATAGCGCATACGTTATGACAATGGCTGCTCGACAGACTAGGCAGCACTTCGACGCATAGGATGGCTTGCCTGCTTGCCCGTTTAACGCATAGGTAGGGCACTCGACATACACCAATCGACGCATGGGCTGCGCGCTTGACGCACGGCCTGTGCGCTTATCCTCGACGCTGGCCTACTCACTTAGCATGCTCACTCGACGCATGCTTCCTACCCGTGTCCGCATGGCTCATGTATGCCTTTGCGTTGGTTGTATGCAACCCTCAGCCATTTTTCAAGTTTTCTTGCTTCCATCCTCCATGCCTTCTTGCGTCCAACATGTTTTAAGCCTTTCATAGGGGTTTATATTTTTAGTCACCTTTTTGGATAATTTTTTATGTTTTTCTCCCTTTGCCCCATTATTCTTACTTAAGATTTCTCTATTTAACCTCCCACTTTAGATCTAGTGTTAGGGTCTTACACGATCAAGGAGACGTATTTCTTCGCCTGGATGGTTCAAGTCCCGGTTCTCCTATTTGAATGAGATACTCATTGTGCTTTGTAATAGTTAGCTTTTTTTTTTTTGAGAATTTTGAGAATTTTGAGGCTAATTATCCCGGTTCATCAACTTTTATTTTAGGTACATGAGATATATGTTGTTTATATGCCATAGTGCATGACATATAGATTTAAAACCCACCTCAGGTTATGTGTTTTATTCATGCATCATATATTATAAGTGTTATAATATAGTTTTTGGCATGATGAAATTACAAGAAAGCATGCACATGCATCATGAAATATAAGAGTTATATTTATGTATGCATTAAGCATATTCATGCATCATCTTTATATTATAGAAGTTATAGTATAAGGGTGTATGGAAGTATGTATGCTTGGTTCGTTGCTTTGTTTTATAAGTGTTATATAAAAGTAGCAATGAATGAACAATGCATGGAGCATGACAATTAGGCTTGTTTATAAGAGTTATGAATGCCTTGTATGTGTAGCTTTGCATTGTGGATGGTTTTTGTTGTTTCCGATTATAAGCGTTATAATGGAAATTATAACTAAAATCAATAAGAAAGAGTTGCATTGATGATGGGCTGAAATGCACATCATTATAGGCTTTTTATTTAGAATTATGAGGGCTGATAAGTAGAATATGCGGCGATTATGTTAGGAATTCATGAGAAAATGAGTTTGAGTCTATCGGCATTAGAATCTCGGCTAACCCAGTATTATGCATTATTATGCGTTCAAATGTTTATTTTTGTAGCAACCGTAGAAAGCGATTGCATACGTGGAAGCCAGGCTATCGCAAAGACGACTGCATGCGAGAATATCTCCATCGCAGAGGCGAACGCATACATTCGACGCATGGATGTTGCGACCATCAAGTGCATGCATCCATCACATAAAAGTTGTGGCTATCAAGCGAATACGGTCATTGCATAAAAGTTGCGGCCATCAAGCGAATGCGGTCATCGTAGAGAGATTATAGCTACAGAATAATAACCATAATAGAGGGATGATCGCAAGGTTGGTGAAATGCAAACATGAGCGCATATCTCCGGAGATCACCCTCATCATTCTTTTATTTATTCACGGCATACACATAACCACAAACCATTTAGCTACAAGTCCTGAGTTTGACCTTGGATCACCCGAGAAACTTGCATTCTTATTATACTTGGCGAGAGCGCAAGAAAACTTGTGGCAGGAACGCATGATCATTACATATGAGATCAACGCATACATTCCATTCCAACGCATAACCACCGATGCATGAGACCCAACGCATAACTTAAGACATGCATCGCATATTGTGTTTACTAATTTTCGTCATCAAGTTTTTGGCACCGTTGCCGGGGACTTGGCAGCTAATAATTTTTTAAGTTTTGTGTTTTCTAACTAACACTTAGTTAATTCGTGGCTATAGCAATACTTTACCTTTTATCCTTCAAAATTATGCTCAAACCTTCTTTTTGAAATTTTGTCTAGATGTTTGTCTATTCTGTCCAAACAACGCAATGAGGACCTTGCGCATCTCTAAATTTCGGTGTGGGGAAGGTCTGAGCAGATGAGATCAAGTGATGCGGTCATTAAGAAAAATGCATCTAAAAAAAAAATCATATAAACTCCAATGTCAGCGCAAGGGAAAACTCTAAAAACAATCCCAACCTGAGAAGAGTTAAGTTGTGAAAGGAGCCTACTCGTAGTTGGATGTTTGCATGACACCCGTGGGAGCAAGCCAAAACGAAGGTGGATTTCCAAGAACAACGCAATATGAAAAGAGAAAAATGAGAAAGACAAAAATAAAAGAAACAAGAGACAACTCCTCTGAAATTCAAGAGTTAAAGTTGAGATTGGCACACAACCATAGTTGGATGTTCGCATGACACCCATGGGAAGAAGCCAAAACGAAGGGTGTAACCATGATCAAAAGTCTCTAATAAATGACGCAAACTTGACCACCGCATCCAGACGCATTAAGCTGTTTTGACAAGCAGAGGTAAACATTCTTTTTAAAACTAGAAAAGCATTTTTTAGCAGAAATTTAGTATAGAAGAATAAAGTAGGGCTTTGTTAAGAATTTTCAAGGATAACTTTTCAAGCATTTGTTAGCAGAAATTTAGTATAGAAGAATAAAAGAAATTGCGATGTTAAGTAATGTGCCTAGGTGGAGCATTCAGAGCAACCAATCGACGCAAAATTTAGGATAGGAATTGAGCAATATTGCATTAGTAGAAGATATGCTTGAGGACAAGCATATAGCTAAATTTGGGGGTGTGATAACTTGTAGAAATACAAGTTATTTATACTGTTTTATTTAGATATTGCGGCCAAAAGAAAGGAAAGTTGCATCAATTGTATAGAAATAATAAGAAATGCAAGAATTATAAATTGTAGTCAATACACCCATTGACACCATTGCGATGGTATAAAAGAATATTTCAAGTCTGTTTTGCAGGAAATCAAGTCATCGCATGCGTTCATGGCTCAAGATAAACTGAACAACGCATCTACGTCACATTGCGCCCATCATTCAGGAATGAAAAGACGATTAACGCAATGACGGCGCATGTGACAATCGATCAAGAGCTAAGCGATCAACGCAATCTCAACTGCATAATTAACATATAAATTAATATGATAACCAACTTACCATATTATATTTATAACCTATAGTTTTAACATTTCATCTCATGAAACATACAAACCATAGTTCTTTTTCTATTTTATGGTACTTAATATAAATCATATTTACATTAATTCCTCCACTTGATGTATCTCATACATCATACCAATTATATCATATGTAAATGAATTTTCTCTTGTTAATTTGAACACATCAAACTAACCCCAAGAATTGATTCTTAACTTGAACCCATTGAGCTACTAAGGGGACCTTATGGATCTATAGCTTGAAGCCCCAGCGGTACGTGAATAATTGACTAAACTCTTTAGTCATAGGATCTACCATTCGTTAACTACCAGGCACTCCACTAAAGACCAACAGTTGCACTCTTCTCAGTACAGATATATTTATGTGTCCATATTAACCAATCAATAGTGTGATAACCCTTCACAGATCGCTCGTATGTACAGCTGGACAAATTTACCGTTTTGCTCCTATAGTTACATCTAACTCCTTAAATACCACTGATTCTCCTAATGAACAATAAGTTATAGTCCTACCATGACTGGGTCCTCTCTTCCAAAGAGAGGATGTGGCCACTATGTTCAAGACCCGGAATCAGCTCTTAAGGGAGCAATCTATCTACTTACCCCTGCTTCCGGGAATGAGTAAATTTCGTCTTGTGTAACTAAGTTTCCAGTTCCCCAATCAGACAAATCCTAAAAAATGTAGGCTTGTTGAGTTGGCAATCTGACCACTCTCACCCATACTAATCGAAGGATTTCCTTCAAAGGCAGGAGTTCCCAAAACACTCAAGATAAAGGTCATGTCATTTAAGTGAGATGCAAGTCTCAATTATCAACAGTGCTATATAAAGAGACTAATCATCTCGTGGTTCGGTATTATACAAACTCTTCATATAGGACACCTCGCTCGCATGTCTCTACATGAATGGTTAGGATCATACCATTTTTAGTAGTTCACAACACTTGTAAACCTCTATAAAACGGGCCGTATCCGTAGTGTCACAAGCATAAGGTATCCCTCATTTATCCTTATATTACAGACTTGTTAGGTTATTACTTGAGGCATGACCCACTTGTATATCTCATATACATGCTTAAGTTTACATACAATAAAAATGGATCTTTGCTTATTGGATATGAGTAAATGCAAATAAAATAACTCTTATTTTATTAATAATAATGTGTACAATGTTTCCAAACTACGAGACTCCGGGAGAATTAAGACACCAATCCCAACACTGTCACCACTGGTTTCACAAACAGAATCTTCACAATAGTCTAGTTCTGATGGTGCAAGCTCAACAGTAGAGGACTTTGACTGATGAGGTAGCTTTCGAAGAAGAAAGTTCAATTTACAATGTCCTACAGAGCTATCAACTTACACGTGACAACCCTCAAAGGATGAAATAGTTTCCTACGAGGTATGGTTATGTTGATTTAGTTTCATATGCTCTTACATGTGCAAGTGATAGTATTGAAGTAGAGCCTCTTACTTATGAGGAGGTAATTGTATATGATTCGAAGGAACATTGGAAGGATGCTATGGAAGCAGAGTTATTCTTGTTGCAAAAGAATCAGACATGGTTGTTGGTTCCAAAGCCTCCTAATCAGAAAGTCATTTAGTTAAAGTGGATTTATAAACTCAAGCCAGGTATAGGAGGTGACAGTAAGCTTAATATACAGCTAGGCTGGTGGCCAAGGGCTACACACAGAAGGAGGGAGTTGACTTTCATTAGATTTTCTCTCCGGTGGTGAGGCATTCATCCATTTGATTAATTTTATCTATTGTTGTTCACTTTGGTATGTTTCTTGAATAGATGGACATTACTATAGTTTTCCTTCATAGAGATTTGAAGAAGGTGATCTACATGGCTCAACTTAAGGGCTATGAGGTGAAAGGAAAGGAGAACATGGTTTTAGCAAGGATTATGATAGACCAACACTATTGAAAGGCTTCACAAATGCAGATTATGTTGTAGACCTTGACAAAAGAAGGTCTCTATCAGGTCACATTTTTCGATTGTATGGTAATGTCGTCAGTTGGAAAGTTGCTCTATAGTCAGTTGTTACTTTTTCTACTATTGAGTCAGAGTAAACTGGTGAAATTGTTAAAAGGCAGTATGGTTGAAAAGAATAAGGTGCGAGTTTATTCCTATTGTTCGTTATAATAGTCAAAGTGTTATTCATCTTGCGAAGAATCCATCTCATCATGAACGGTCTAAGCATATTGATGTCAAAATTGATTTTATCAGAGAAGTTGTTGCTCAGAAAGATGTTGAACTGGTCAAGGTTCATACAACTGAGAATTTGTTAGATATGTTAACTAAGGTTCTTCCAAATCATGGGTTTAAATACCTATTAGATGAGTTGAATGTTTAATCTAGATGATAAGGTGATTGGAGAATCAGCTTGTTGGTTCCTTAAATATTCTTATTTTGAGTAAGATTTGTTGAAAATAACAAGATATTTAAATGGGTTTTATTTCAGAGGAATTGGGGAATTAAAGGCCCAATGGCAATTAATTGGATCTTCTCTAATATAGGTTAAAATCGTTCACCCCTTTAAATAAAAGAAAGGTGTGGGTGTTGTTTTGTATAGAATACCGCACTTAGAGAGAGAAAGCCTTTTGCAGCCATGAAGAACAATCTTGAAGCTATTCCAGTTAAGGCTTCGTTTTCCGGCGTGTTTGCAGATGGAGTCATTGTCACGCGTGTCTCCAATTTGAAGGTTCTTTGTCCAACGAGTTGGGGTCTCGATTTAGAAGTTGTTCCGGCATTGATTGTTTAATCTACAGTGGACTATTTTTAGTGGGAACATCTCCGGTTTAAAGAAGTAGTTTCAAGTGCATTTAGGTCTTGGTATCAGAGGCTTAGTCGGACACGTGGGTTTTGTTTGGGCATTCTGAGTTCGGTTTAATTTTATAGAAGGATGTTGGATTCCTTTTGGATGTAGTTAACCAAATGTTAGATATTCAAACTATCTTCCGTTTGTACCGATCAGAGTCATTTTACTATGTTTTGAAAGAATGGAATTTATGTCTATTCTTCTTTTCGGATTTTGAGTTTTTTGCGGCTCAACAACTTTCCTCCTAAATTGGAATCTCTTTATTCTAGCTATTTTTCTTTTCTTTCAAGACCAGTTAAGTGCTTTCTTTTGTCTTCTTTGTTTTCTTGTTCCTTACAAAATAAAAAATAAAAAATAAAATAAAAATTATTATGAATATTATAATAATATATAGATGTCCATTGCTTAGTGTCGTAAAGCCATATGTCATCCTTCATGTTGTCCATATACCTTATAATTATTCATGCTTGGTGTCCATGTAAGTCTACATTCTACTTGCAACTTTGCCTATAAATAGTGACATTTGGTGGATCTTAAAGTTACACATACATTGGTGAGAATTCCAATTCAAAATTTCACTAATTTACATATTATCCAATTTTATAATTTTAGTTATTTTATTTTATATATTTATTATTATTATATTATATTTTCTCCATATCGTGTTCCTGTCGTGCGCCTCATTTTCACAACACGTTATCAACACGAGCTCCTGTCGTTTTCTCTGCTAAAATTAGATCCTAAAGGTATGTAGGATTTCCCCTATTTGTTATAATTAATAAATTTAATGTTATTTTGCATATTCAATATCTATTAAATATCTAACATAAGTACAATATTTTATGATAGTGTTGTCATGACAAATCTCACAAAATTAGAATTTGCTGCCTTTGATATTAACAACAATAATTATTTGTCATGGGTACTTGATACCGAAATCCACCTAGATGCTATGAATCCTGGGGAGACTACTAAAGAAGGAAATATGACATCCAGTCAGGACAAAGCAAAAACTGTGACTTTCCTTCATCATCATCTCTGTGAAGGATTGAAAATGTAGCATCTTACAATAAAAGATCCTTGTATCTTGTGGAAAATTTTGAAAGAGGGTATTGATGCATTATTTTATGATGTGGAAATATGGATGAAATGCGTCGATGGAGTTGCGTTGAGCACTCAAGTTTTCTCAGTGGAATCCAAGTGTAAACTCCACTGAGTTTCCTGGTAAGTCCAGGGTCGAACTCAGGGACTTGGGAAAATAGGTTGCGGTGGTAGTTTTTAGGAAAACTTTGTAGTAACCAAATAAATCAATAGTTGTTGAGGTTGATGTTTGTGGTAATGAGAAATAAAAAAATGCGGCGGAGTTTGAAAAGAGTTGAATAAACAGAAGATGCGATAAGTATGCGGTGAATAGGTTGAGAAAAGTTTCGGCTAACACTTCCTAGGATGCGTTCATGCTATCCGATCATACAATATGCATACAACAGTAAACCACATCTTGGTGCGAATGCCACGACTTCTATGGCTAGAACACATGTGATGTATGCGATAAATCTATAAGGCCTACACATAAGCCTCTATTCCTATTTATGCGATGACAAAATGACATCCACACAAATATGTGACCACATAATATCATACCTATCTCTAGGGTGCATGCGATGTAGTGTTGACAAATAAAGCTTATCTCTAAGTCCCTACCCCTTGCTTATGCCGATCTAATCTCACACTCTTGAGTCTAGATTCTAATCTAGATCTCTCAAGTCATTAGGTTCTTTCCTTAGACTCTCTCTCGAGTAGCTCTAAAGGGGTGTTGGGCACAACATAAAACAAGACAATCGCATGCATTGAAGATTCTAGGTCATGTTAGCTTAGTTCTTCTGAACCCATTCGACTAGTTTAGCTACTCATGCGTACTAAGAGAGTGAACAGATGTAGATTAAGAACATCCATTGCATAAATATAAAGATGAAGTACAAAATAACAATGCAAGGATAGAATAAAGAGCTTGGTAGCAATATCTTGTTTCTTAGGCTTTTACACTGTCTTTCTACTCGTGTTCAAAAGATAATTTCACTCTCGCGAGAGTCAGCCCGCTCTCCGCTTCTACGCCTCAAGGTTCTCTCTCGATTTCCCTGAGCGATCTCCAGCGTCTTTACTTTTCACTTGCTCATCCTTAAAATAAAAAGGAAAAACTATGGACAAAGAGGTGTTAAGCTAACTGATGAATTTTCTAACAGGTGAACCCTTTTTTTTTAAGGATGCCTTTGGTATTTATAGAGCTTCGGGGTGAAGGCGGCTTCTCTCTTATGATTGCTCAAATGGGATGGCTTTAATTCCCTGACTGATGCGACGAATATTTGTCACCAAAAAGCTTAATGTACTTGTTATCATTAGCGGCTGTCAGCTTAATTCAGATTCTACAGACCGTCATCAGCTTTCTGTCCCATTGCGATTAATTATGCATTTCACCCAGATGTGCCCAACAAGTTCCGTCGACCAAGTTGCAGCAATCCTTCTTGAGCAAATGTTTGCAAACACAATCACCACAAAGCCTTGCAGTAATGCTGTACTCGACTAATGATTTTCCTATGATCGCAATTTCTGCCTTGCGTCAATGCATATTTATGCATGAAAACACAAAAATCAACTATTTCTATGTGATGAACGCATGCGACTGCAATATTATGAATTTGATGCTTTTTGGACGCAATTTAACATATTTTATCATCACAAGCCAATATTGTTTTAAGAACTTAGCACTGTGATAACGTGCATTTCTGCCCGTTATCACACCCCCAAATTTAAACAATGCTTGTCCTCAAGCATAAGCTAAAGATTTCCTTTAGCAAGTCGACCACAATGTTCTTTTTCTAGATTTCACAAGGATACTTCATTCACATCATATACACCAAAATTTCCTTAAGTCTTATTCATGTCTCTTCTAAAAATATTTCTAAGACCTAGGGATTGCAACTTTAACCTTCAAAAGAACTTTACTAAATTTTGGAACATCGGATGATTTATTTTAAAAAGAAAACTTTTCCACCGGGGTGTCAAATGATTTTTATCCTTGCATGTTTTTTACATTATTATTATTATTATTATTATTATTATTTTCTTTCTTCTGACTTTGCGCTGATCCAAGTGCCTTGCCTTCATTTTGGCTCGCTACCACGTGTATCATGCGGACATCCAACTACGAGCAATGCGCTCTTTCTCAAACTAAACTCATACCTACTTGGCAGCGGAGTTACGGTCATTTATTTATGCGTTGATCCTGGTGACTTACTTTCGTTTTGGCTTGCTTCTACGTGCGTCATGTGGACATCCAACTACGGGTAAGTGCCCTTCACAACTTAACTCTTATCAACATGGGTTTCCCATTGCATTGACAGTGGAGTTGCTATTTTCCTCTTTTCTTTTCTTTTTGTTTTTTTTTTTCAAAATAGCAAGGTCGAAAATAAATACCCCACCCCAAATTTAAAATGCTACAATGTCCTCGTTGCCAAAAGATTGAAATAAGTCATGCGATGTTCTTAGAAAACTTTGTAAAGAGAATTTGAAAGAAAGCTAGCAACCCCTAACTTCTAGAAATATTTTATGAGGTGATTATCTTAAAGTTAAGTTGACTCTAGTATATATGAAAGAAATAGAAGCATGTTTTTCATCATTGAAATCATAGTTGGCAAAGAGACAGCATGCGGTAACTTACTAAATTTATCAATATTAAATGATTGTGGTAATCAAAGAGGATGCGGTGATAAAACTTTTAAAACTAAAATTCGATGCGATAGTGAAAAATTTGAAATAAAGTGAAGGAAGAATACAACCCCCAAATTTGTGCTGTCGCCCGCATTATGTATTGATGCATCATTCTTTGCGGTGATCTATCTTCTTTGAATTATGGCGATAGAATAAATAAGTTTCTTCGTCGTGTAGCGCCTCTGCAATCTTTTGCCTCGATCGTTTACATAGAAAACATTGAGAGGATCAACTTATTTTAAACAAAATCGTTTACCGCAATCGTTCCGTACGATCGCGTTCTTTTCTCTCTCTCTCTTTTTTCTTTTTGTATAGATTAAGAATGATGCTGGTAACAAAAAGGTAATTGTGATAATAAATAATGAGATGATAAAAGTTCATGAAGTATTTGATGCAGAAAAAGGATATTCAAAAAGATTGCATCCCTGATGAGGTTGAATTATATTGTAACTCAGGGACTGCTTATTCCAGGCTGGTCTTTTCACGTCCATGGTGGCTTTTCTCTCTTTTCTTTGTCTTCTGGGATCTTGACTTCCTTAATCCAGAGCTTTTCCCAATGAATGTTCATTATAATTTCCCCCTTGTGCACATCAATTTGAGCGCGACCGATCAAAAGGAATGGTCGTCCCAATATGATGGGCGCATCTTCGTCCACTTTATAATCCAAAATGAGGAAGTTTGCCGGCATGATGAATTTATCGATTGAAATTGTAGCATTTTTCAACTCTCCTTCAAGGTGTATCCGAGAATCGCGAGCAGGAGAGTTTCCTTTGTGGGCGTGAGTACGTCGGCATTCAATTCTTTGAAGATAAATAGAGGCACTATGTTTATACTTGCCCCAAGATCACATAGTGCTTGGCCACTGTAGACCCTTCTGATGAAGCATAGTATGGTAAAGATTCCTGGGTCGCCCATTTTCGGTGGGATTATAACATTTTGCGTTGCGGCCACTATTGCGATCTTTTCTTCAACATTTTGTTCCTATTTCAATCTTTATGGAGCTGCTAGTAGTTGGACTTCTTCTGTCTCAAGATCTAGAGGCTTAAGGGTGGACGCAACTCCAGTGTCTATTTTCTCGGGGTTTTCCGAACTATAGGTTAACT
>NC_052360.1:6380179-6413697 GCF_009727055.1 Benincasa hispida | reverse complement strand
CAAGGTTATATGTATCGGAATAGGGATTATTTCTCATGAAGCATACCGACTGCGGGTTTGTTGGGCATTCTTCCATCGAGTGAGCATCTCCGAAAATGACACATCTTGCTGTTGTTTGAGCAATTACGCTGACCTTCCCTTTCTTCGTTTCCGTATTATTAATTGTGATGCCTTTTATCAAACTCATCATCACAGTCATTTGATTTTGCTGGGATACGATGCCCCGTTGTTTGCATCATTATCTTTAATTCTTAATCTTTGATTGCTTTTTCATCAATCTTCATGATTTTTGGAAATGCGATCAAGTATACTCTTTGCCTCCTCATATGTTTTGTCGAGCAGACCACCAGCGGCTGCCGCATTGGCAGTGGTCTGCGAAGAGGGATTAAGTCCTTGGTAAAAGATCTCCATTTGTAGGCAGTCTGGTAAGCCATTATGTGGACAGTCTCTTACTAGCCGCTTGAACCTCGCCTAGGTATCGCTGAGCAATTCGTCATCCTCTTTTTCAAATTTGTTATTAATTTCCTTCGTCGAGCATTTTTGGTTGGTGGGAAATATTTCTTCATAATCTTCTCGACAACTTGTTCCCATGAAGTTATCTTTCCCGGTTTGAGATAATATGCCCACTTTCTTGCTTGATCACACAAGGAAAATGGGAACAGAGTGAGTCGAACTTCCTCGGTTGAGATATTCGAGAACACAAAAGTGTTGTAGATTTCTATGAAGCTCCAGAGGTGAGTGCGCAAGTCTTCACCAGGCCTTCCTCCAAACTGCCCAGTAACTTAGATCATCTGAAGCATTACTAGCTTCATTTCAAACCTCGATCCATCTAACGTTGGCCTCATGATTCCTGGAGAAAAATCATAGAGGTTAGGTGATGCATAATCCCGAAGTGGTCTATTGCAGTCATTCGCCAAAAGGATGGGGTTGTCCATTATATTATTCGTATTTGTGGCCCTTGCTTCCGGTTGTTTGGCCATTCTTAGTATTCTCTCTTGTTGTTGGCAGTTGTCTCTCAGTCTGCATCGAAATGTTCTCTCAATCTCTGGGTCGTAATTTGCAAGAGATTGAGAGTCTGCAAAGAAATCAGAAACATTATCGTTAGCACACTATTTTATCGAAGTCCCCGACAATGGTGCCAAAAACTTGATGCGTTTTTTATGATGTGGAAATGTGGATGAAATGCGTTGATGGAGTTGCATTGAGCACTCAAGTTTTCTCAGTGAAATCCAAGTGTAAACTCCACTGAGTTTCCTGGTAAGTCCAGGGTCGAATTCAAGGACATGGTAAAATAGGTTGCGGTGGTAATTTTTTAGGAAAACTTTGTGGTAACCAAATAAATCAATAGTTGTTGAGGTTGATGTTTGCGGTAATGAGAAATAAACAAGTGTGTCGGAGTTTCAAATAAGTTGAATAAACGGAAGTGCGATGAGTATGTGGTGAACGGGTCGAGAAAAGTTTCGACTAACACTTCCTAGGATGCGTTCATGCTATGCGATCATGCAACATGCATACAACAGTAAACCACCTCTCGGTGTGAATGCCACGACTTCTAAGGCTAGAACGCAGCGATATATGAGATAAGTCCACGGGGCCTACACATAAGCTTCTATTCCTATTTATGCGATGACAAAATGACATCCACACAAATATGCGACCATATAATATCATGCCTATCTCTAGGGTGCATGCGATGCAGTGTTGACAAACAGAGCTTATCTCTAAGTCCCTATCTCTTTCTTATGCCGATCTAATCTCGCTCTCTCGAGTCTAGATTCTAACCTAGCTTTCTCGAGTCATTAGTTTCTTTCTTTAGACTCTCTCTCGAGTAGATCTAAAGGGGTGTTGGGCACAACATAAAACAAGACAATTGCATGCGTTGAAGATCCTAGGTCATGTTAGCTTAGTTCTTCCCAACCCATTTGTCTAGTTTAGCTACTCATGCATACTAAGAGAGTGAACAGATGTAGATTAAGAACTTTCATTGTATAAATATAAAGATGAAGTACAAGGATAGAATAAAGAGCTCGGTAGTAATCTCTTGCTTCCCAGGCTTTTACACTGTCTTTCTACTCGTGTTCAAAAGATAATCTCGCTCTCACGAGAGCCGGCCCGCTCTCTGCTTCTATGCCTTAAGGTTCTCTCTTGAGTTGCCCTGAGTGATCTCCAGCGTCTTTACTCTTCTCTTGCTCCGCCTTAAAATGAAAAGGAAAAACTATGGACAAAGACGTGCTAAGCTAACTGATGAATTTTCTAACTGGTGAACCCTTTTTTTGAAGGATGCCTTTGGTATTTATAGAGCTTCGGGGTGAAGACGGTTTCTCTCTTATGATTGCTCAGATTAGATGGCTTTAATTCCCTATGCGTCGAATATTTGTCACCGAAAAGCTGAATGTACTTGTTATCGTTAGCGGTTGTCGGCTTAATTCAGATTTGACCGTCATCAGCTTTCTGTCCCATCACGATTAATTATGCCTTTCACCCAGATGCGTCCATCAAGTTGCGTCGAGCAAGTTGTAGAAATCCTTCTTGAGCAAATGTTTGCGAACACAATCACCGCAAAGCCTTGAGGTAATGCTACACTCGACCAATGATTTCCTATGATCGCAATTTTCGCCTTTCGTCAACGTATCTTCTGCATAAAAACACAAAAATTAACTGTTTTTCTGCGATGAATGCATGCGTCCACAATATTATGAATTTGATGCTTTTTGGACACAATTTAACATATTTTATCATCGCAAACCAACATTGTTTAAGAACTTAGCTCTATGATAACGTGCATTTTTGCCCGTTATCAGGTTTGATCATAAAAAAAACAGTTATTCTTCCTAAAGCTTGTTAAGAGTAGATGCACTTGAGGCTACAAGATTTCAAATCAGTTAGTGATTATAAATTTGCATTATTTAAAATCAGCTCAAAATTGATGTTATGCGGAGAGAAAACTATTGATGCTGATATGTTAGAGAAGACATTTTCTACATTTCATGTTTCGAATATGCTATCACAGCAACAATATCAAGAGAAAGTTTTTTCAAAAATATTCTGAGTTAATTTCATGTGTTCTCTTGGCTGAGCAAAATAACGAGTTATTGATGAAAAATCATGAATCTCGAGAACTGGAACGACACGATTCCCTGAAATCAATGATGTGAATGTTAATAATCATAGTCGACGTCGTGGTCGTGGTTGTGGTCGAGGTCATGATCGTGGTAGAGGAAGAAATAATTATTATTTTCATGGTGATGGCTCTAATCATTCAAATTTCAAAAGCACCACACAAAATGATGATCACAAGGAAAAGCTCCACAAGATAAAAGTTCAAAGAATGTTGAAAATAAATGCTTCCAATGCAGAATGACCGGACGTTGATCACGTACCTGTCGTACGAAAAAACACTTAATTGGTCTCTGTCAAGCCTCCTTCAAGGAAAAAGAGAAAAATGTGGAAGCAAATTTTGCATACTAGGATAATGACATATTTGACCCATCCCACATGACAAATTTGGATGTGGCAGACTTTTTTTAATCTCCTAAAGAGAAGATTGGCATAGTTGATGGAACATCAAGTGTTTCTTTTAATTTTGAGAATATTTAAACTTAATATTGTTGTTGCTTTTTTTACTATCTTCATGTTTTTGTTAGTAACTTTTGTATATTTTATGTGTTATTTTTCTTATTCTAATTATTTTCTTTTAATGAAGACATATGGATCATTTTCATATGTTAGGTGTTTAAAAAATGAGCAAAAAAAAATCTATGTTTGGCAGATAGTGCAATTACACACACACAATACTTACAAATAAAAAATAATTTTCCAAATTGACAGTGCTAAAAGGTAAATACAATATTAGGTTCTGCAAACTTGATTGAAGGTTTTGGAAAGCAAATATTGTTTTTCCTAAAGCAACAAAATTTTCAATTGACAATGCACTGTTCTCTAGTCAATCAAAGAGAAATCTTCTAAGTTTTAAAGATATACATCGTAATGGTTATCATATTGAGACTAATAGTAAAAATAATATGGAATGCCTATATATCATATCCGCTGTCTCAAATGAAAAATGTATATTAGAAGAGTTACTTGCTTTATCTTCTAGATTATATTATACTCATATACGAATAATTGAAACATATGCAACAATAAACTTGAAGTTCATGAATCAAGACATATTTACAATCTGGCATGACCAGTTAGGTCATCCAGGATCTATAATGATGAGGAGAATTATTGAGAATTCAAATGGACACCCATTAAAGAACCAAAAGATTCTTCAATCTAATGAATTATCATGTGACGCTTGCTCTCAAGGAAAATTGATAATTATACCATCACCAACTAAAGTGGGGACTGAATCACCCGCATTTTTAGAACGAGTTCATGATGATATATGTGGACATATTAACCCACCAAGTGGAATATTTAGATATTTTATGGTATTAATAGATGCATTCAGTAGATGGTCACACGTGTGCTTATTATCAAATAATAATCTTGCATTTGCAAGATTACTTGCTCAAATAATCATTGATACTTATGTTTATACACAAAATGTTTTAGCAGAATCATTTATAAAAAGTTTGCAATTAATTCAAGATACCATTACTTATGAGAGTTAAGCTTACTTCATCTGTATAGTGACATTCTATTTTGCATGTAGCATCACTTGTACGCATTAGACCAGTAGCTTATCATAAGTACTCACCAGTACAATTAGCTTATGGTCATGAGCCAAATAATTCCCATCCGAGAACTTTTTGGTATGCAGTATATGTTCTAATTGCTCCACCACAATGCACTAAGATGTGGCCTCAAAGAAGGTTAGGAATATATGTTGGATATGATTCTCCATCAATTATTAAATATCTTGAACCCCTGACGGGTGATGTATTTGCTGTGCAATTTGCTGATTGTCATATTAATGATACAAATTTTCCAACATTAGGGGGATGAATTAAGAAATTGGAAAAATAAATTACATGGAATGCATCGTTATTGTCTCATTTAGATCCTCGAATAGATCAATGTGAACTTGAAGTTTAGAAAATAATTCATTTGCAAAATATAGCAGATCAATTACCAGCTGCATTTATATAAAGTAATTAAGTCACATATATCAGCTGAAAATATTCCATAAAAAATTGATATCCCGACACAACAAGTTGTCATAATGAGTCTGGAACACGCTAGAAGCGTGGAAGACCAGTGAGTTCCAAAGATAGAAATCCTCAAAAACAAAAATTAATTAATAGTGAAAAAGACTTGGTTGAGGATGTAAATACCCATAAAGAAATCCTTGACATGACTCACTTTCAAAACATCAGATTTTTTGACTAGTAGTCCAAACACCAGAAGGTTTTAAACTTGTGGGATACAAATGGGTATTTGTAAGGAAAAGAAATGAAAATAATGAGGTCACAAGATATAAAGCAAGACTAATTACACGAGGTTTTTCACAAAGACCTTGTATTGATTATGAGAAGACATATTCTCTAGTGGTGGATGCAATTACACTAAGATATTTAATTGACTTGATTATGTATAAAAGATTGGATATGCATCTTATGGATGTAGTCACAACATATGTATATGGATCTCTTGATAATAATATTTATATGAGAATCCCAAAAGGATTTAAGGTACCCGAAACATATAAATCAAATTCCCGAGAATGGTATTCAATAAAGTTACTGAGATCACTATATGGATTGAAGCAATCAGGATGGATGTGGTACAATCGCCTGAGTGGATATTTATTGAAACAATGATATCAAAATAATCCAATATGTCCATGTGTTTTTATAAAGAAATCACAATCAGAATTTGCTCTTATAATTGTATATTTTGATGACTTGAATATAATTGGAACTCCTAAAAAGCTTTCGAAGGCAATAGAATATCTTAAGAAAGAATTTGAGATGAAAGATCTCGAACTAAGAAACAAAGATACTTCTAATTGTGCAGAGAATCGGAAACAGATACGGATACGTCGAGATACGTGGAAGATACGTGTCTGATACGTCATATGAAGTACCTGATTTTCTTATTTTTATTTTTATTTTTCAGATACGTGTATCTACTTTCAGATATGTGAAGGAGATACGTGGGCCAATTTTTTTTTTTCAAATTTAAGCCCAACCCACAACCCATTTTATTTTAGTGCATGTTTAGGAGTGATTTTAAAATTATCAAAAATCACTTTTTTTTTTCATTTTTAAAATCACTCGAAAACACATTTTTAATTACTCGGAATTAGTCTAGTTTTCAATTTTACACTTTTAAATGTAATTTTTATATCGTCAAAATTAGTTTTGAAGGACTAAACATGTTTCACGGTGATTTGAAAATGACAAAAGTAATTTCAACCATTTAAAAATCACTTACAAACATAAAAGACCACTTGAATTAAGCAATCAAAAACAAAATAAATTAAAAATGATAAAAACATAAAAAAAATTTAATAAATTATCTTACACATGTCAATTTAGTCTTTAGTTTCTGTGTATTTTACAATTTATAATAATTTAGTTCATATATTCTAATAAATATCTATTTGGTTACTATACTTATAACGATTTAGTCTATGTCATGAAAAATACGTAGCAATAAAATTTAATAAATTATCTTACACATGTTAGATTAATAAATTGAATGAAAATAAAAGTTGTTTACAAAAGGATAAAATTAAGTCGGTGCATAATCATATTTTACGATTAAGTTTGATGCAAATTTAACGATAGGGTTTAAATTGTAACAGATTTAGAATTATAGGGACAAAATTATTATCGGATAAATTAGTTCAATGATTGAATTTTTACAAACTTGAAAATATAAGAACTAAATCAAGTTTTTACAAATTTGAAAGTATAAGAAGTATAATTGGATTCGATCCTTGGATCGAAAACAAGTACCAAATTAGTAATATTAGTGTAATGAAGGAATACGTATTAGAGTACTACTTAATGACTGGCTGATTCATCATCGAATTTGTAGCTTGAGAATTCGAAGGGTTCACTATGGAAGTATCTTCGAGGTCAACCGAAATTGCTTCCAATATAATGTATCAGTCATGGAGAGAGAATTTTATCTGATACCATCTTAAATAACCGATTGACCCAATAGCTTAAGTCGATGGGTGAAGGTAAAGTTAATCTTATATCATCTAACACTCCCCTTCACTTGTGGATTTGAAATATGGGAATGCAAAACAAGTGGAAATGAATATTAATTGTGGAAGAAACAATAATGTAGGGACTTGAACACAAAACATTCTAAACAGACCTTCTATGATACCATATTATGCAAGATGTATATAAAATTTGCTTCATTATTATTCAACAAATGAGTAACAGCTGTTAGTTAATAGAGTATAACAAACTCAGCAAATATAAAACTAACTAACTTTAATATGATATATGCATACCTTTTATAATTCATTACCAAGTAATTACAAAGGATTTAGTTGTTTGAAAGTTTACCGATACTAGGTGAAGAGTAATGAGTTGGGGGACAGGTGGGTCCATTTATTGGTGATTTAGCAGTTAGATTGAATACTGTCCTCACGATCCATATATCGTTTACACACTTCCTCTACGACATGAACACCCTTACAGCTAAATGAAAATCCAATTCAACCCGACCCTTATATTTTTGGGCTAGGTTGGATTGAATTCTTTTGTTTGATAAAATACTAGCATCAACAGAGAATTGGTGCCAAAAAATTGGACAACCACGGCATCAATACCTGTACAATGAACAACAAAAGCCCATGTCTAGTGAAAATAGAGTAATTTATGGAGAGATAGGTGTTACACTCCCTCCCAGATTTCGTCTCTTATCTAAGAGGAGGCGTGAAGACAATAAATATCACTCTTTAAGGACACCTATTGCCCATTCTTTACTAGCTTCCTTTTTTTAAAAACATCTAATATTGCAGCGCAAAACTTCAGGAAATAAATGAAATCACATACTGTGTTTAGGAAACTAGTTTACAAGTTTTTAAACTATATTTTACAACTGTAGCCCAATCCCAACTACAAAACTTTTATTCTAGTAATAATTTTATCTTGTGGCAGACCTCGACCACTTCTTGCAACCTAGACTCTTCTGCTACATGAAAGGAAAACATGAAAGATAAAACACGAGCTCTTGAAGCCCAGTGAGTGGAATAATAATTATAAATCTATTTCAACTTATAACATCATAACATGAGGTTACTATGCACGCCTCCATCTTGAATGAAGCTTTTCACAAACCCACCTATACACATGGTAGATAGTTAACATTTCATATCTATAAACATTCATTAACTTATGTGCACATAGTTCTCCCTTTCATGGGCTCAAAAGCTAGGACCATCAGCCCTCTAACCATCCCATGGAAGGTTTTTCCCCACAGGCTCAGGAACTAGACTTCTCGGTCCCTTGACCATCCTGTGAGATCTCATCTTGGGCTCAGGCACTAGGTTCATTGACACCCCTAACTATCCTAAACTTATGCTCACCTCATGGTATAAGCATTCATTCATAAACAATAGCATACCAATTCAAAATATGCTAAAAGACTAAAATTAGAAACCACTAACAGTGATCCACGGGGATAGTTTTTCCTTCCCAGTTCACCCGGTTTCCCTTGATCTCCTATCGAACTCTATTTCAGATTCAACTTCAAGCTTAGATTACCCATCACTTCGGGCCTTATCTCAAGACATTTCCTTCTACAAAATTGTTTGAAGATGTCTTAACTAGCTTACCTTAAAGTTTTTCCTTGAGAATCTCCCTTGAAAGTTTGTAGTCTCAAGTTTACTTTACTCGGCCTGGCTGTCTTCCTATTGGTAAACACCTCTCGATTTTTCTTCAATTTGACAGCCTTAGATTTAGAATTTCCTCATAGCAACCCTTATACCAAAACTAAATTCAATTTAAAAGATTCTGGTCCAAAAATCACTTGATTTGCATAAGTAGTTTGAAATAACTTCTCGTTTGAACATGGCTCAGGCGTCTGTCCATACACTCTACTCCGCCCAACACCTCTGTTTGGAGCACCGCTGCGACAGCATTTCTTTTCCTCCATTCAATGCACAAATTTCTCTTATTTTCTCTCACTTACTCCTTTTTAAATGATCTTTCAGAATAAAAATGTTTATGAATTGGAATGAAGTCTTCTGCCCTATTTATAGGCGCTTTATCCCTCACCTTAGCTTGACACCTCCACCTTTAAGCATGTCCAGGTGTTCTCCTTTCAATCTGCCAGTGCTCAACCTTGCCACCTCTTGTTTGAAGTGTCTCCTTCCTCTTTTTCCAACTGAACTTAGCCGATTTGCATGTATTCTCCTTTGGCCAGCTCAATCTACATGATATTCAGGCATTTCCTCTGATCGCCATATGTTTGGTTAATTTCCAAGCCCACAGATCTCAAGTCCTTGTCGTGTAGTACATCGTATCATGTCCGACCATCATATAGTTGTTACACTTCATCGTATAGCTTATTGTTTAGCTAATCTCTCGTTGTCGCTTAACATTCAGCTCTCTCGCTGCCGTTAATAGTTTAAGGCTTGTGTCCCATCGTGTAGCTCAATCGTTTAGTAAACTCTTGCTCTCATCGATCTCGATCTCAATGATCTCACGTATAGCCTATCACACAGCTCTTGCTTCTATCGTTTAGCTCCATCATGTAGCATCTGCTTTTCGTTCAATGTCATCGCCCAGCATATGTGTTTATCATGCACGCTCATCGTTCAACATTCTGTCTATCATGTAATGCTTCATGCTCATCCTATAGCACCATTATGTAGTGCTATCACTCAACGCCCGTGTATCATCTAGTGCTCAGCTTAACGTTTAATGCCCGCTCATCGCTTAACGCTATCGTATAGTGCTATCATCTAGCACTATTGTTTAGTTTCCACGCTTATAGTTTAGCGCTTACACTAATCGTGTAGTGCTTGATGCCTATAGTGTAGCTCTATTGTTTAGTGCATCTCTTCACATCTAGCTCTATCGTCTAGCGCATCACTCAGCACTCGCACATAGCTAAACGATCATCCACCCAATGCTTTATGCTTATTATCTCGCTCTCTCTACTCTCGCTCATGCAGCCTCAACGCATGAGCAACTCTTGGCAATGCCTTTTGCCAATGCTTCGGCCAACTAATGATGGGAAATTAGATGTGAATTACTCGAAAACTAAAATCCCTTGGACGCATTATGCGATGCATGTTCTTAAGGTATGCGTTGATAGTCATGCGTCGATGATCATGCGTTGGAATGACTATGCGTTAATAAATGTATGTGATGACCATGCGTCCTGTCACAAGTTTTCTTGCGCTCACGCCAAGTATAACGCGAATGCAAGTTTCTTGGGTGATCTGAGGTCGAACACAGGGACTTGTAGCTTGATGAATGCGGTAATGTGCATGCAGCGGTTTAAATACGAGAATGATGGGAAGGTTTCTAAGCTAACACTACTCCTACTCCTAACTAACAGACAACGCAATGAGAATATGAATGAGAGGTAAAGACACGACAACTCTTGACATGAAACAAATGAATGGGAAAAATAGATAAAATGCGGAGATGTTTTCATTGTAATACTTAAGAGTGACTGCAAGGGCAACCTTAGTCAACGCAAGCCATGCAATCATGCTACACACACTTGAGCCTAACTCTAGGATGTATGCGGTGTATCTGCGATTTATCGGGAAGCCTATGCCTACCTAAACTTCCATAACCTGCTCCCGAGCTCTCACCACATGCAAACCGTTGACGATAGTTCTAGATCTAGGCAAAGATGAACGATTGTGATAGCTGCATACTATCTTATCCTACTTCCTAGACGCATGCAATATCCTATCCGTAGGGTGCATACGCTGTATGATAGCAAACGGAGCTTATCTTTAAGTTTCCCATTCTTGCCTATGCGTTCCAATCTGCTCTCTCAAGTCTTAGATTTGGGTTTTAGACTACTCTTTCAAGTATGCCTAAATTATGAATGATGTGCTCATAGGACAAGGTAACTGCATGAACTTTGCTGTCATTGCTTAATGCGACCAACCACTTACCTTCCCGGGCAGTTAGTTGTTGCTGACTTTAGTCATAGACAAGCATTGCGTTGGCCTATAGACAGGCATTACTACAGCTTTACACTAAGCAAATAAGGTTTACTCACATACTCATGCAACACACACCTCTCGGTGGTTTTTTACATGCTTCATATCCCTAATCCACATGACTAAGTATGCAATACTCTAGCAATTTCACTAAGTGTTGCAATGAAAGTTAAAGATGCTAAGTAAAGAAAATAGAGATGGAGTCAAAGGAAACATAGAGATGCATTGAACACATCATGTATTAATTTCTTAATCACAAAATGTGTACAATACAATATAAGAAAAGAAGGGAAAATGAAATGACCGGCTGGAAGCAAAGACTTGCTTCCAATGGATGTGTGTTAAGGTTGCCGATGGTGCCATGGATGGGCGGTGGAGCTGACTCTCTCAAGATCTAACTCGATCGAAGGCTCTGATAGTCACTCAAAATGGATGAAGAAGGTGAAGAACTCTCAAGCTTCTTCTCACGCATTTGTCTCGATCACGAGGATCCACCCTAGGCGAAGCTCAGGTGAAAACCCCGGACTAGATGGAATTCTTCTCATTGGCTTCTTTATATAGAGCCTAGATTGCCGACAGCATTAATGGACTGCTCTGATTCTGACATTCGTGGAGTGTTTAGTCCTTTCTGAGTCCCTGCTGCTAACGGCATGGTAGGTGAGATGCCAACATCATATTTTGATTTTCCCGAGGTAGATGCGTTGATGCGTTCATTCAACCAACCTTACGTTGATCCCATTAGTATGCATTATTGTGTAGCCGCAATCATTCAATGACCACATTCGCTTAATACTGCAACTTCTACACGATGACCGCAATCGCTTGACGAGCGCAGCTTCCATGTGATGGATGCATGCGGCTAATTACCGCAACACCCATGCATTGATTGAACATGTTTGCCTTTACGATTGAGAGTTTCTCCGCATGCGGTCGTCTATGCAGTAGTCTGGTTTCCGTGTTTTCATCCAATTCTTGCATTAGCTACAAAAATAGACAATTGAACGCATAATATCACATAATAATGGGTTAGCTGAGATTTTTAATGCTGAACGCCACAAGCTCAATTTCTTATGAATTCTTAACATAATTGTCGCATATTCTGCTTAACAGTCTTTATAATTCTAAATAAAAGGCCTAAGATGACATGCATTTCTGTATGTCATCACCAACCTGCGTCCAAACCTCACCATCTATACGCATGTTTGCCCTTGGTTTCAATGCTTAACTCTTTTCAACTTATCCTATCTCATTCGTTAACATCCAATGCATGGTTCCTTTTTTATTTCATACTTAGCCAAATTTCTAGTAGTTAAGGTTTAACTCCCAACTATTCAAGGAAAATCTATTCAAACACTTAAAATTTCCTCCTTTTCAACATAAGATTTACCTTATCCTTAGTTAATTCTCGTAATTACTTCACTTAAGTAGAGAAATTGGAATTCGGGTTTCACATTTATCTCCCCCTTAAGAAAATTTCATCCCCAAAATTTGATCATTACAATAAACATTACTTTATTACTTATTTCAACATATTTACAAGTTTTATTTTTATTCAAGTAGTGTTTATTTATAGGCATCCCCTTTTCCACCGCTATTTTAATACCAAAAGTCCTTCCACACTTGATTCCCTCCCTAACAACTGGCAGAATTATTGGTTGGACAATCTTTACAGTGGTGCCCTGGTTGTTCACACTTTAGGCACAATCCTTCTCTTTCCTCTTGATCTTTTAGATGACTTCTATGACATTTATGGTAGGGAAAATCTTTACTGGGTCGAATATTGCTTCCTGGTGGCTAAGGAAACGGAAAAATTTTGGGCATTGCTTCCCTTTATGCCTTGTTCATCTACAAATATAACATCTATCTATTCCTTTTAAGCATTCCCCAAGATGGTACTTCACACATCTCTCACAAAGAGGATTTCATTCTTGGATTGATCCCATCTAGCTGGCAATTATTTCAACAAATAAACACAGATTGTCAAAATATACTTTATTTATCATAATATAAACAAAACATATTTACAAGAAAGAAATTCTAATTAAACATCTATTAGCAGGAATAGTGTGCATCTTCTTATACTTCCGAGGCTTTTCCTTTTCCTTTGTCCTCCTTTCCCATCTGAGGGTAGTTCCGTTTGTAATGATCGAACTCCCCGCAATTACAGCACACATTTTCTCCTTTATAGCAGTGCCCAAAGTGATACCTCCTATAGTTTGAACACCATGGTCTTTGGGTACTTATTATAGATTCCTTGGAAATGTGCTCCCCTCCCTATATAGGTTCCATCTTTGTCTTTTGCTTCCCAAAATTGGTCTTACTTATTTTCTTATTTAGAACCACCAAGGAAAATTTCGAATTCTTCTCTCTCAATTCCTCGGGAGTCTATTTCGGTCCTTTAGGCTAGCCTCTACCCGTAACGCCATTTCCACTAACATTGGAAATTCTCATCTATCAAAACAGGTAGTTATGTGTGTTCGTATCTCAGCTCACAACCCCTCTTCAAATCTTCTAAATCTTTCATCTTCGTCCTAAATTATGCTGGTGGCATATTTTCTAAGTTCAGTTTACTTTTGCTCATACTCGGCTATTGTTAATGAGCCTTATATGAGATTTAGAAATTTATTTCGCTTTGTCTCGCGAAATTTTTGGGATAGAACTATTCATGGAAGGTTTTATCAAATTCCTCTCAAGTAGTTTCCTCTCTTACTCCCCTTCTACTCTCAAATTCTCGCCACCAATCCTCAGCTCTTTTCTGAAATAGAAAGGTGGCTAGTGCTACCTTCCTATCTTCAGGGCATTGCATTACCCTAAAAAAAAATTTCTACTATCATGAACCAAGCTTCTGTATCTGCTGGGTTCGTTGTTCTCTCAATGGTTAGGGCTCCCAATGCCTTCAACCATTCAATATCGAACCGTTTCTCAGGGTCTACTAACACCCTTCCTAGACTCTTTGCCAAATACCGAGCAAATTTTCCAAATAATTGCTCTTCACCTCCTGCTTCTGTTTGCGGATGACTTAACCCACCTTGGTCTTCCTCCGTTGCTTTTGAGGTAGCATCTTGAGTCCTTACTGGTTGCTTGCGTGGTCTGCCGTGAGGCATGATTCCTATAATATATCACATATTAGACATATTATAGTATCACCATGCTTCAACCTAATTTACCCTTCCCAAAATCTTATGCTCTGATACCAACTGTCACACTCCCTCTCAGATTTTGTCTCTTATCTAAGAGGAGGCATGAAGACAACAGATATCACTCTTTAAGGACACAAATAGCCCATTCATTACTAGTTTCCTTTCTAAAACAATCTAATATTGCAACTAAAAACTCAAGGAAATAAATGAAATCACATACTTATGTTTAGGAAACCTGTTTACGAGTTTTTAAACCATATTTTACAACTGTAGCCCTATCCCGACTACAAACATTTATTCTAGTAATAATTCTATCTTGTGGCAGACTTCGACCACTTTCTGCAACCTGGACTCTTCTGCTACATGCTAGGAAAACATGAAAGATAAAACATGCGCTTCTTAAGCCCAGTGAGTGGAATCATAATTATAAGTCTATTTCAACTTATAACATCATAACATGAGGTTACTACGCATGCCTCCATCTTGAATGAAGCTTTTCACAAATTCGCTTACACACACGATAGATAGTTAACATTTCACATCTATAAATATTCATTAACTTATGTGCATATAGTTCTCCCTTTCATGGGCTCAAAAGCGAGGCTCATCGGCCTTCTGACCATCCCATGCAAGGTTTTTTCCCATAGGCTCAGGAACTAGACTTCTCGGTCCTCTGACCATCTTGTGAGATCTCGTCTTAGGCTCAGGCACTAGGTTCATTGACCCCCTGACTATCCCAACCTCATGCTCACCTCATGGTATAAGCTTTCATTCATAAACAATAGCATATCAATTCAAAATAAGCTAAAAGACTAAGATAAGAAACCACTCACAGTAATCCATTGGGATTGTTTTTCCTTCCCAGTTCACCCGGTTTTCTTTGATCTTCTGTTGAACCCTATTTCATATTCAAATTCAAGTTTAGATTACCTATCCCTTCGGGCATTATCTCAAGACATTTTCTTCTACAAAAATGTTTGAAAATGTCTTAACTAACTTACCATCAAGTTTTGCCTTGAGAATCCCTCTTGAAAGTTTGAAGTCTCAAGTTTACTTCACTCGACTCGGTTGTCTTTCCACTGGTGAACACCTCTCAGTTTTCCTTAAATTTGACAGCCTTAGAGTTAGAATTTCCTTATAGCAACCCTCATACTAGAACTACATTCAATTTAAAAGCTTTTTGTTCAAAAATCACTTGATTTGCATGAGTAGTTTGAAATAACTTCTCGTTTGAAATTGGCTCAGGCATCTGTTCGTACACTTTGCTCCGCCCAATGCCTCTATTTTGATCACCGCTCCGACAACGTTTCTTTTCCTCCGTTCAATGCATGAATTTCTCTTATTTACTATCACTTAGTCCTTTTTAAGTGATCTTTCAGAATAGAAATGTTTGTGAATTGGAAGGAAGTCTTCTGCCCTATTTATAGGCGTTTTACCCCTCACCTTAGCTTGACACCTCCACCTTTGAGCATGTCCAAACTTTCTGCTTTCAATCTGTCAGTGCCCAACCTCGCCACCTCCTGTTTGAAGTGTCACCTTCCTCTTTTTCCAACATAACTTAGCTGATTTGCATGTATTCTCCCTTGCCCAGCTAAATCTGATGATCTTTAGGCATTTCCTCTGATCGCCATATGTTCGGTTAATTTCCCAGCCCACAGCTCTTAGGTTCTTGTCGTGTAATACATCATATCATGCCCGACTATCGTATAGTTTTTACACTTCATCATATAGCTTAACGTTTAGCTAATCTCTCGTTTTCGCTTAACATTCAGCCATATCGATATTGTTGATAACTTATAGAAATACAAGTTATTTATACTGTTTTGTTTAGATATTGCGGCTAAAAGAAAGAAAAGTTGCATCGATAGTATAGAAATTGGCTAAGAAATGCAAAAATTATAAAATTTCGTCAACACAGCCACTAAAACCATTGTGATGGTAGAATAGAATGTGTCAATTTACGTTTTGCAGGAAATCAGTCACCGCATGCATTAATGGCTCAAGGATAAAACAAACAACGCATCTAAGTCGCACTGCGCCCATCATTAAGAAATGAAGAGATGATCAACGCAATGATGGCGCATGTGACAATCAATCAAGAGCTTAGTGATCAACACAAATTTCAATCACATGCGGTAATCAAAATCAAACACCGCATGCGGCGATCGATCGAAGATGTAAAGAGCAACGCATTTGCAGAGGATTCTGACAAATGTACAGCTTTCAATTGTGCATTTCTAACGGGTTGATTTCGTAACAGAAGGAATATTCATTTCGCCATTTCAGGAACTACCATAACCATACAGTGGGGACCACAAAGTCAAAGAGCCAAGCTTCACCTATAAATAGCTTCTGCAAATTCATTGAAAGAGATACTTGAATACATAGAGACGTGCATATATCGATTCTGAAAGAGACACTGGTATGAAGCGACTATCCATAGTAGATTTTGGATAATCAAGAGACAAGGCCGAGAGGTGAGTCTTCGAGCAAGGAATCCTTCCAATCCCCGCTGTTGAAGCTCTGTACGAAGGTCATTTCTACCAGAAGAGCAAGCATGAGAGGGAAGCTCTCCTCTCCATTTTTACCAACACGCGGGCAAGCAAACCTTTGTTCGGAATCTATGTCGAGACGTTAGCACCTCTTCTGTATTTGTTTCTATTCTCTTTTTCATCATATGTATTCATCTTCTTAATCTTTCATTCACACCATGTATCGAATGCTTAATCTTAGTATTAAATGTTATGATCATTACCATTATCATCTCTCTGTCTATTTCTGTTCATCCTTAATCCATTTTCTCCATAACTCCCTGGGTAATTAGCAAGAATTAAGCAAGTAAATTAATTTGTGTTAAGGAAATAATTGAGTTTAACTAAAGCATGCTCGATGGCATCTTCACCTGTGAGAGGAAAAGTGAAGATGTTATTTCGCCTAACGAAAGAAGGTTGGAAGAATGCGTTAACTAAAACAAGAAGTACTTCCAGAGATGGAAGCAACCTTGTGTTCATCACGTTCATCCCTGTTTCACTATAGAGATATGGGAACGCGGGCGATCACTGAGAGGTGTACGCTGAGGGAAAGCGGAACCTTAGTTGCATCTTTAACGCAATCGACAAACTTGCGTTCTTTTTACTAATTACTCTTTCTATTTCTGATTCATCCATAAAGACTTGTCATCGCATACCAAAACCCTTTGTATAACTTCACAGTCAGTCTCGACCTCAGTATCATGTATCTTATATCTTGTATCATATTAGTTTAGGATTTTATTTTATCAACGCAACTTTATTTTATCAACGCAATTTTATTTCATCGCAATTTACATTATTGAAACAATCATTCTTTATTAAATTGTAAAAATGGTCGCATATACCACATGAGTAACACATTAACGAAAAAAATCCCTATGTTCGACCTCAGATTATTCTGAGAAACTTGCATTGGAATTATACTTTGTTTCAGCACAAGGAAACTTGTGACACGCATTACTCCATCGCATACTACAAAACATATCATTAACAATGCATATATTTAGACGTAGTGTGCATTAGTGATAACACAGCATAACATTCCATCTTTATGTCATCAAGTTTATGGCAACATGAGCTTGCATGATTCATTCATTCACATTCATATTTGCTCACATGTTGTAAGATATAAATTTATCGTGTCAAGTTTATGGTAACGGTTAGTGTTGAATACTTTTGTGGTATTTTGCAGGACAGATCTCTTTGTACTGGGTGTTTATCGCGAAGAGCAGTCTGACAGTTTATGAGTACTGGAATTGATCCAGAAATTCTAAGCTGACCCAAAGATCAGGTGTATTTTTCACGTAACAGCACATCAGGACCAAGTTAGGCGAAGAGGAAACATGGCTAATAATAATGAGGCACCCAAAGAGAATCAAAGGGAAAATTTGCCAGCGCAAGACCTTGTATTTCTTGCTGCAGACTGCAACATCCCAATGAGGAACTATGCGGCGCCAAATTTTTATAACTTCTCGCCCAGAATTTCAAAACCCACGGTTGAGGAGAATGCAAGTTTTGAGATAAGGCCGATAATGCTTCAAATGATCCAAAATGCGGGATAATTCGGAGGTCTACAAGGAGAAGACCCGCATGCTCATTTGACCCGTTTCGTAGAAATATGCAACGCATTCTCCATACCTAGTGTGACTCCAGAAGGAATCAGATTGTATCTCTTCCCATATACACTGCGGGATGAGGCAAGGAGGTAGGCTCAATCATTAGAGCCAAATGAAATCAATGCATGGGATCAATTGGTCGAGTGATTTATGAATAAATTCTTCCCTCCAGCCGTCAATGCAAGGAGACGGAAGGATGTGTTGAATTTGGAACAAAAGGATTATAAAACTTTGAGCACCGCCTGAGTGCGATTCAGGCAATTAGTGAAGAACTGTCCGCACATCGGGATTCCTGATTGCGTTATGATGGAGACTTTTTACAATGGCTTGGATCGATCAACGTAAGCAGTTGTTGATGCCTCTGCGGCAGAAGGATTAATGGAAAAAACGTATACGGAAGCAAAGATCATCTTAGATCGCATTTTAAGAAATACAGATGAGTGGTTAGATATTGGGTATGAGGAAAGAGGTTCGAAACAAAGAAGAGTAGAAGGTGCCATTGATATAATGAACACCCTGGTAAACCAGATGACCACATTGACCTCGCTCCTTCAGACTATGGCTATTCACCAAAGACATCTCTCTAAAGGTTCAGCGTAAGCCAATGCGTTGACACACGTGGCTGCAATAAATTGCGTTCAATGTGGAGAGCGACATTCAGTGGAAGTCTACCTGCTGAATCAACAACTCGTATCATGGGAATCACAACCAAGGAGGCCAAGGTAATCATCAGAACAGTTATCATAGGAATCGAGGAAACCCTCCGGTTTTCATTAATCAAGATCAAAGTTCAGGTAATCCTCAGAGTACACCACCCTACGACCAACTGTTCTTTTCTGACACCTCTTGTAGTACCTCGTCTTTAAAAACGTTATTGAAACATTATATTGAGAACAGTGAGGCAATTAAGAAATCGCAAGCTTCCTCGCTTAGAAATTTGGAGGAACAGATTGAACAGCTTACGATCGAACTTAAGAATAAAATGCCTGGTACACTGCCTAGAAGTTCAGGAGCATCGGAGCCACGTGGTAAAGAACAATGTCAAGCAGTGACATTGAGAAGTGGTAAAACAATAGTCCCCGTGTTACCTATACCAGATTCAGTAACAAGACCAGTAGATTTAACCATCAACGATGACCAATCAACCATAAATAAAAGAATTACCAGTTCAGAAGAAAGTACATCTACAAAGGATGAATCTCAGCAAGACTCTAATGCAAAATAAACGCAACCTCCAGCTCCTAGAACACAGCGAAGACAGGACCTCAATGAACAGACAACTGTACAGGAAGTATGGCGGGATCCTCCACCTTTCCTGTCCAGGCTGAGAAAGAAAGATGACAGCAAATAATTCCAGAGGTTCCTAGATGTTCTCCGACAATTACATATTAACATTCCCTTGATAGAAGCGTTGGAACAGATGCCGAGCTATGTGAAATTCCTCAAGGAAATACTTGCCAACAAGAGGAAGATCGGGGAGAATGAAAATGTTGCATTAACATATGAATGTAGTGCGTTGTTTCAAAACAACATCCCCACCAAAATGAAAGATCCTGGGAGTTTCACATTACCCTGCTCAATAGAAGGTGAAGAAGTCGAAAATGCGCTGTGTCATTTGGGGGAAAGTATAAATCTCATGCCCTTGTCAATCTTCAAAAGGTTAAATATCGACACAGAAAAACCTACCACAGTTACGTTGCAGTTGGTCGATAGATCAATAACGCATCCCGAGGGCAAAATAGAGGATGTACTTGTGTAAGTAGATAAATTTATCTTCCCTGTTGACTTTATCATATTAGACTATGAAGCTGATAGAGAGGTGCCTATCATCTTTGGTCGCCTATTTCTTACAACAGGGCGAGCACTGATCGACGTATAGAAAGGAGAGCTTACTATAAGGGTCGACGGTTAGCAAGTTAAATTCAATGTGCTCAATGCGTTGAAATATCTAGGTGATATGGAGAATTGTCAATATGTTGAAGAACTGCAAGATGATCATTGGCACGAGCCTCAGGAAGAATCGGAGGAAGAAGACTTTGAGATTGGCGTAATGTGGGAGGAAAATTGTGCCGCAATACAAACTGAGTCAGATTTTGGAACACTCAAGTTATCTGAACGAACAATGCAACGTACTAAGCCATCTTTAGAAGAACCACCCGTGTTAGAGTTAAAGCTATTGCTAGTGCACCTCAAATATGTGTATTTAGGGGGCAATAACACTTTACCGGTTATTATATCTGCCTCGCTGAGTAAAGAGAAGAAGGAAGCACTTATCCAGATCCTAAAAAACAACGTAAAGGCTTTGGGATGGACCTTGGCAGACATTCGAGGAATCAATCACTCGTATTGCATGCACAAGATTCATCTGGAAGAAGGAAAAACAGGATCTATAGAAAGGCAACATCGATTGAACCCTGCCATGAGGGAGGTTGTGAAGAAAGAGATAGTGAAGTGGATTGATGCAGGTGTCATTTACCCTATATCTGATAGCAGTTGAGTAAGCCCAGTGCAATACGTTCCAAAGAAAGGGGGAATGACAGTCGTCACCAATAGCAAGAATGAATTAATTCCCACAAGGACAACTATGGGGTGGAGAATATGTATGGATTACCACAAATTAAATCTGGCCACTAAGATGGATCACTTCCCACTCCCATTTATTGATCAAATGTTGATCGACTTGTGGGGAACAAGTTCTTTTGTTTTCTGACGGCTACTCAGGGTATAACCAAATTGTGATTGCATCGGAAGATCAAGATAAAATAACTTTCACGTGCCCTTTCGGCACATTTGCATTCCGCCGCATGCCGTTTGGACTCTGTAATGCACCAGGTACCTTCCAAAGGTGTATGATGGCAATATTTTCAGATTTCTTGCAGGAGTCAGTCGAGGTATTTATGGATGATTTTTCAGTTTTTGGTAATACTTATGACTCCTGTTTATCAAATCTTGAAAAAGTCTTAAAGAGATGCATGGAAACTAATCTTGTTCTGAACTGGGAGAAATGCCACTTTATGGTTGAAGAAGGAATTGTTCTAGGTAACAAATTATCAAGGCAGGATTGGAAGTTGATCAAGCGAAAATCGACGCAATTTCCAAGTTACCACCACCAATCAATGTGAAAACGCTTAGGAGTTTTCTGGGACATACAGGGTTTTATCGAAGATTTATCCACAACTTTTCTCAGATTGCAAGGACCCTAAGTACGCTCCTCGAAGCTGACCGCAAATATGATTTTGATGACGCATGCGTTGAAGCATTCCACACACTGAAAAACGCGCTCATCACCGCACCCATTCTGATTGCGCCAGGTTGGACGCAACCTTTTGCGTTGATGTGTGACGCTAGGGGATATGTAGTGGGCACAATCTTGAGTCAGTGCAAAGATAAGGTTTTGCATCTTATACATTATGCTAGTAAAACGTTGAATGATGCACAGGAAAATTATACAACCACTGAAAAAGAAATGCTTGTAGTGGTATTCGCGCTGGAGAAATTTCGACAGTACTTGATTGGGAAAAATGTTGTGGTGTATACTGATCATTCTACGATCAAATACCTTATGAAAAAGAAGGATGCGAAGCCGAGACTGATAAGATGGGTACTAATCCTGCAAGAATTTGACCTAGAGATCAAGGACCGAAAGGGCACCGAGAACCAAGTCGCAGATCATCTGCCAAAATTAGAAAATTGCGAGGTTCAGAAGAAAGAAAAAGACATTGAAGAAAGATTCCCTGATGAGCTGCTGATGTCGGTATGCGTTAATGTTCCATGGTATGCAGACATTGTAAACTTCATAGTTTGCAGTCAAGTACCAGAAGACTATACATACCAGCAGAAGAAGAAGCTGAGACATGACGTCTAGTTTTATTTCTGGGATGACCCCTTTTTGTATCGACTTGGACCTGATCATATTTTACATCGATGCGTCCCTGAGCATGACACCAAGCACATTTTTTAGCTTTGTCATGAGTTCCCTTATGGAGGACATTTTGGGGGGCAGCGAACTATCGCAAAAGTCTTATAGAGTGGCTAGTTTTGGCCAACGCTATTTAAGGATGCCCATGCCCACATTGTATAGTGCGATAGATGCCAGAGAACAGGGAACATGTCTAAAAGAAATGAAATGCCTCTTACTTCAATCTTGGACATCGAGTTATTTGATGTATGGGGAATCGACTTTATGGGCCCTTTTCTACCTTCAGAAGGTCATCAATACATACTTGTCATGGTTGACTATGTATTGAAGTGGGTTGAGGCCATCGCATGTGCTAAGAACGATGCGGCCACGGTGGCGAAATTTCTCAAGAAGAATATTTTTACCTGATATGGAACGCCCCGGGCCTTAATCAAAGATGAAGGCTCACATTTCATCAACTGCATCATCACCAACCTGTTGACCAAATTTAACATTAGCCATAGAGTTACAATCGCATATCACCCAGAAACCAATGGGCAGGCAGGAATTTCTAACAGAGAAATCAGACTATCTTGGAGAAGGTAGTCAGTACCTCTAGGAAGGATTGGTCACCTAAGCTCGATGAAGCACTGTAGGCATATAGGACTGCCTTCAAAACTCCAATTAGGATGTCCCCATATGCTCTGGTCTTCGGAAAAGCTTGTCATCTTCCTCTCGAGTTGGAACACAAGGCAATATGGGCAAGCAAAAATCTGAATTTTGATCTAGCAAGCGCGGGGAAAGTTCGAAAGTTGTAGTTGAACAAGCTGGTCGAGTGGCGAATGAACGCCTACGAAAATGCCAAGCGCTATAAGGAGACAACCAAGAAATGGCATGATGACCGCATCAGCAACCAGACATTCTTCGAAGGTCAACAGGTACTTCTGTTTAACGCGCATTTGCGATTGTTTCCAGGGAAGTTGAAGTCCCACTGGTCTGGGCCATTCCGCATCAAGACTATCTTTTCCCATGGCACAGTGGAGCTAACAACTGAAGATGGGAACAACATATTAAAGTTAATGGTCAACGAATTAAGCCCTACAATGGGGGTGACATGGATTGACGCATGGAAACCATCGACTTAGGCAAGCAGGATTGATCGCTTGCGGGGATTCTATTGTGGTAACTCTAAAAAACTTCTTTCAATCAGCATCCCTATATCTATGTTTAAGTGTTTTCTTTACAACTTTCATTTACTGATTTTTAAATTGCATTATTTACTGCTTATTAGAATTACCTTTACTACTTTACGTGTTTACTTTTAATTTAATTCAATTGTGTATTTCCATGTCGTGTTTAATTTCTTTACTTTTATGCATTAGTAGCGTTGTTCTTAAAATTTCTGTGAATGACTGATTAAAATGATGAACACCGCAAAGTCTTATCGACTTGCATGTTTGATGAATTAAAAAGAAAAATAAATATTGGTATGCTTTGCGATGATAGGTTCATCTTGTGAAAACAAGATATACTTTGCGTCCGTCCAACTCAAATGTATTGCACTGAGGAGTGTGTTGCGCTTGTATGTATTTTTTGCCCGTCCTTAGCGAAAACACTCTATGTTGAGGTAGTATTGCGCCAGTAGAAATACCGTGCACCCGTCCTCCAGAAATGCACTAAGTTGAGGGGTGTGTTGCGATGATACATGCGTTGTTGCCCATCCTCTGCAAATATGCATTTGCGTTAATGGAGGCAAGGTGTTAGTCTTTAACCGTGCGCTCGTCTAAATCAAATAAAAAAGGATAATTTTATTCATTAATTTCTATGTATAGAAGCTATTACTTGATTTTTTGTACATGCTAAAATTTTGTATTGCGTTATTTATAATTCTTTGTAGACTTGGTTAATTTTTAATACAACTGAGTACAATATTTTCCGTATGCGTTAGCCTCTTATTTATCATCATTTGTCAATTATTGCGATGTTCTTTATCTTTTATTTTGCGTTATTCATTGCGCTGCCATGATGAATTATATGCATAACCTTAGAAAAATTTCCCACACTTTGTATTTTCTAACTAACACTTAGATAATTCGTAGCAATAGCACTGCTTTACCTTTTATCCTTCAAAATTCTGCTCAAACCTTTTTTTCAAAATTTTGACAAGTGTTTGTCTATTCTGTCCAACACAATGCAATGAAGACCTTGCGCATCTCTAAATTTGGGGGTGGGGAAGGTCTAAGCAGATGCGATCAAGTGGATGCGGTCATTAGAAAAATTCGTTCGTTGTCATTAAAAAATATATATATATTTTTCATACAAACTCCAATGTCAGCCCAAGGGAAATTCCAAAACAATCCTAACCTGATAAGAGTTAAGTCATGAAAGGGATCTGCTCGTAGTTGGATGTTCGCATGACACTTGTGGGAACAAGCCGAAACGAAGGTGGGTTTCCAAGAATGACGCAACATGAAAAAAAATGAGAGAAAAATAAAAGAATATAAGAGACAACTCCTCTGACAAGCAAAAGTTAAACTTAGCTGAAAATCAAGAGTTGAAGTTGAGATTGGCACACAACCGTAGTTTGATGTTCGTAAGACACTCGTGGGAACAAGCCAAAACGAAGGGCGTAACCATGATCAACAGTCTCTAATAAAATAACGCAAACCTGACCACAACATTCAAGTCGTACCAAGTTGTTTTTGCAAGAAGAGGTAAACATTCTTTTTAAAACGAGAAGGGAATTTTTAGTAGAGATTTGTTGTATAGAAGAATAAAGTAAGGCATGTTTATGAATTACCAAGGATAGAAAGAAATTGCGTTGTTAAGTAATGTTGTCTAGGTGGAAGGATTCGGAGCAACCAATCGACACAAAAATTTAGGATAGGAATTGAGCAATATTGCCTTAGTAGAAGATATGCTTAAGGACAATCATATATCTAAATTTGGGGGTGTGATAACTTGTAGAAATACAAGTTATTTATACTGTTTTGTTTAGATATTGCGGCTAAAAGAAAGAAAAGTTGCATCGATAGTATAGAAATTGGCTAAGAAATGCAAAAATTATAAAATGTCATCAATACACCCACTAACACCATTGTGATGGTAGAATAGAATGTGTCAATTTCTGTTTTGCAGGAAATCAGTCACCGCATGCGTTAATGACTCAAGGATAAAATAAACAACGCATCTACGTCGCATTGCACCCATCATTCAGGAATGAAGAGATGATCAACGCAATGATGGTGCATGCGACAATCATCAAGAGCTTAGTGATCAACGCAAATTTCAACCGCATGCGGTAATCAAAATAAAATACCACATGCGGCGATCGATCGAAGATGTAAAGAGCAACGCATTTGCGGAGGATTCTGACAAATGTACAGCTTTCAATTGTGCATTTCTAACGGGTTGATTGCGTAACAGAAGGAATATTCACTCCGCCATTTCAGGAACTATCATAACCATAAAGTGGGGACCACGAAGTCAAAGAGCCAAGCTTCACCTATAAATAGCTTCTGCAAATTCATTGAAAGAGATACTTGAATACATAGAGACGTGCATATATCGATTCTGAGAGAGAGAGACTGGTCTGAAACGACTGGCCAGAGTTAGATCCAGGATGGTCAAGAGACAAAGGCCGAGAGGTGAGTCTCCGAGTAAGGAATCCTTCCAATCCCCACCGTTCCAAGCTCTGTGTGAAGGTCATTTCTACGAGAAGAGCAAGCCTGAGAGGGAAGCTCTCCTCTCCATTTCTACTACACGCCGGCAAGCAAAACCTCCATTCGTAATCTATGTCAAGACGTTGACACTCCTTCTGTATTTGTTTCTAATCTCTTTTTCATCATCTGTATTCATTTTCTTAATCTTTCATTCACACCATGTATCGAATGCTTAATCTTAGTATTAAATGTTATGATCATTACCATTATCATCTTTCTGTCTATTTTCGTTCATCCATAATCCATTTTCTTCATGATGTTTTCCTAATTCCCTGGGTAATTAGAAAGAATTAAGCAGGTAAATTAATTTGTGTTAAGGAAATAATTGAGTTTAGCTAAAGCATAATGGCATCTTCAATTATGAGAGCAGAAGTGAAGATGTTATTCCACCTATCGAAAGAAGGTTGGAAGAATGCGTTAACTAAAACGAGAAGTACTTCCAGAGATGGAAGCAACCTTGTGTTCATCACATTCATCCCTGTTTCACCATAGAGATATGCGAACGTGGCCGATCATCGAGAGGTGTACGCTTAGGGAAAGCAGAACCTTAGTTGCATCTTTAACGCGATTGACAAACTTGCGTTGTTTTTACTAATTACTCTTTCTATTTCTAATTCATCCATAAAGACTTGACATTGCATACCACAACCCTTTGTATAACTTCACAGTTAGTCTCGACCTCAGTATCATGTATCTTGTATCTTATATCATATTAGTTTAGGATTTTATTTTTCAACGCAACTTTATTTTATCAATGCAATTTTATTTCTTCGCAATTTATATTACCGTTTAAACAACCATTCTTTATTAAATCGTAAAAACTGGTTGCATATACCACATGAGTAACACATTAACGAAAACAATCCTTGTGTTCGACCTCGGATTATTCTGAGAAACTTGCGTTGGAATTATAATTGATTTCAGTGCAAGGAAATATGTGACACACATTACTCCATCGCATACTATAAGCATATCATTAACAACATATATATTTAGACGTAGTGTACATTAACGATAACACAGCATAACATTCCATCTTTATGTCATCAAGTTTATGGCAACAGAAGCTTGCATGATTCATTCATTCACATTCATATTTGTTCATATGCTGTAAGATATAAATTTACCATGTCAGTTGTCAATATTTTAGGGCCTGCGTCTCATTATATGGCATTAATGCCCTATCGTGTAGATCAATCGTTTAGTAAACTCTTGCTCTTATCGATCTCACTCCCGACGATCTTGCTCTTAGCTTATCGTCTAATGCTCACTCATCGCTTAACATTCATATAGTGCTATCATCTAGCGTATCGTTTAGTTTCCATGCTTATCGTCTAGCGCTTACACCGATCCTGTAGTGCTTGACGCCTATCGTGTAGCTCTATCGTATAACATGTCTCTTCACATCGTTTAGCACCACCTGAAGCTGTACGATCCCTAGCGCATCACTCAGTGCTCGCACATAGCTAAACAATTTTCCACCCAGCGCCTTACGCTTATTATATCGCTCTCTCCGCTTTCGCTCATGCAGCCTCAATGCATGGGCAACTCTTGGCAATACCTTTTGCCAATGCTTCGGCCAACCTGCATCCAAACCTCACCATCTCTACACATGGTTTCCCTTGGCTTCAATGCTTAACTTTTTTCAACTTAGCCTATCTCATTCGTTGACATCCAATGCATGGTTCCTTTTTTATTTCATACTTAGCCAAATTTCTACTAGTTAAGGCTTAACTCCCAACTATTCAAGAAAAATCTATTCAAACACTTTGAATTTCCTCATTTTCAGCATAGGATTTACCTTATGCTTAGTTAATTCTCTTAATCACTTTGCTTAAGTAGGGAAATTGGAATCGGGGTTTCACAATAGGTGATGACTATTAAGTCGAGTGGTGGTTAGTTGTGGGTGAAAGTTGAATGAGAGGGAGATAAGATATATTGGCATGAACGAATGAAAGGAGAAGGAGAACCAAGGGTGAACAGTTGTGGTTTCAAAGAAGCACGAGCTAATGAGAGGGAGATAATACTAGTTGCATTGATGTTTGCAAATAGTGAATGTTGTGGCCTTAGACAAGAGAAAAATATATTGAGAGACGGTATGATCTGTAAAAACCCTATAATAGAAAATCCTAACAACTAAATACATATGTTATTTATAAGATCGGTATGGCAATTCTAGAGGGGGTTGCATAGGGTTTATTTGACATAATGAAAACTTTTTACTAATGTTGGCCTAAATAAAGAAATTATCAAACTTTTTGCTAATAATTAATTTAAACAATAAATACATGCAAATAAATTTAACAAAAAATAGCTAAGTCATTAAAACCAACACTTTAAAGCACTCAATTTAATTTTAATAAAAAGATTGGTATGAAATATATAAAGATCAATTGGACCAACCTAAAGAATAAACATTAAACAATTAATTTAAGGAACAAATATTACAATTAAATTCATGCAATAGAATATAAAAACAAATTAATTACAAAGTTAATGTACGAGAGGGTGGAGAAATTAACACCAAAAATTTTATATTGGTTCAGTAGATGATAACTTGTAGAAATACAAGTTATTTATGCTGCCTTATTTAGATATTACGACCAAAAGAGAAGGAATATGCGTCGATTGTATGAAAATTATCTAAAAAATACAATAATTATGAAGTATCGCAATTACACCTACTTACATCGTCAAGATGGTAGAAGAGGATATTTTTTACTCTGTTTTGTAGGAAACCAAGTCATCGCTTGCGATCAAGGCTCAACAAGAAACTGAACAACGTATCTCTGTCACATTGCGCCTGTCGATCAACAATGAGGAGACGATTAATGCAATGACGATGCAATGCGACAGTCGATCCCGAGCTGAATTTCAACCACATGCAGATAGTAAAAACAACACCGAATGCGAGCAGACCGATTCGAAAGACTATAGCCGAAGCAAAACACACAACCGCGGAGGAATGCAATATGTGTTACACACTAACGTTGAGAAGAATTTGGACGGTTTTTGATTTGCATTAAACAGAAGGAATAGTTTACTTTCCTCGTATCTTTTAGACATCTTCCATAACAAGAGAAGTTTGGGTCACACAGCAAGAGTCACAAGCTTCTTCACCTACAAATACCCCATAGAATTTCAGAAAAGACCATGACTTGATATGGGATATATTGATTTACGAGGGCTTAATTCGCTAACTGATTATTGACGAGAAAGGCTGGGCTGCGTATTGTCGGAAGAAATCGGGAAGAGAAGAGACGCCGAAGGTAGTCTAGTAAATCTGCTCCCCATGAACGCTCTTGCTAGATACCCTGCTAATCGGCTTGAGCAAAGCCTTGAGAGGAAGGTCATTCCATTTCATTCACGTCCATCGTACACCGGCAAGCAAATCTCCATCTAGATTGGCGCTAAAACGTTCGCGCTTTTTTGTATTTGTTTCTAACTCTATTTCATCAAGTGTATTTCATCTTCTTAATCTCTTTATTCAAAAATCATGTATCAGACGCTTTATAGTTTTATCGAATGTCTCGATCACTTTCACTTCCACTTTTCTATCTACTTCTATTCCTCCATTAATCGATTTCTCCGTGAAGGTTTCATAATAACTTGGTAATTAATATGGATTAAACGAGTAACTTAATTTGTGATAAAGAGATAAATGCGTTTAGCTAAGGCATGCTAGACGGCATCTTCACCTGCGAGAGCAGAAGTGAAGATGTCATTTTGATCTATCGAGAGAAGGTTAGAAGAATGCGTTAACTAAAACGAGTAATACTTTCAGAGATGAAAACAACCTTGCATTCATTACGTTCATCCCTATTTCACCACAGAGATGTGGGAACGTGGCCGATCACCGAGAGGTGTACGCCAAGGGAAAAGCAGAACAGTACTTATATCTTTAACGCAATTAAGGAACTTGCGATATTTATATTAGTTATCTTTTCTGTTTCTGCTTCGTACATAAGACTTGTTACCGCATTACACGATCTTTGCATAATCTTCACAGCCAGCCTTGACTTCAGTATCTTGTATCATGAAACTTGTATCTTGTATCGTCTTAGCTTAGATTTACTTTATCGCAATTTATGTATTATCGTATTTTTACCGCTTTCTTTACTTCATCGCATGTTTACTTACTTGTACACAAAATCTTTATTAATTTGAAAAACCCCTGGTCGCATATATCACAAGCACAACGCAATAACCTAAAACAGTCCCTATGTTCGACCTCAGATCCCACTGACAAACTTGCGGTGAAATTATACTTGGTTTCAATGCAAGGAAACTTGTGACAACACACAACATACTACAAGAACATTCGTTAATAACGCATATCTAGAAGTAGTATCACATATCATCATCGCATAAATTTTGCGTGTCAAGTTTATGACGCATAACAAGTTTATGACATGGACTTGAACCTTGCGTGCATCATTTTATAGTTATGTCGTTACAATTTATGGCGTCGTTGCCAGGGACTGGTTAACGGTGTATTGTTTGAGCATGTATTTGGTATTTTGCAGGACAGATCTTTTTGTACTGGCTGTTCAACGCGAAGAACAATTTGACGGCTTATGAATGCTAGAGTGATCCAGAAATTCTAAGCGGATCCAGAGATCAAGTGTATTATTCGCGCAAGAGTTCATCAGGGCCGAGTTAAGTGGGGAAGAAGCATGGCTAATAATAACGACGCTCTCGCAGGGAATCAAAAGGAAAATAAGCCAGCGCAAGGCTCCATATTTCTTGTTGCTGATCATGATGTCCTAATGAGAGATTATGCGGCGCTGGATTTTTATAACTTCTTACCAGGAATCGCAAGACAAATGGTTAAGGAGAATGTAAGCGTTAAATTAAAACCAATTATGCTGTAGATGATTTAGAATATGGGTCAATTTGGAGGAATACAAGGAGAAGACCCCACACGTGCATTTGACAAATTTTGTAGACATGTGCAGCGCATTCTCCATGCCTGATGTGACTCAAGAAAGACTTAGGCTATATCTTTTCCCGTACACACTACGGGATGAAGCGAAGATGTGGGCTTAGTCATTAGAGTTGAATGAGATTAAAGCATGGGAACAGTTGGTTGATAGGTTCATGAACAGATTCTTCCCTCCAGCCGTCAACGCAAGAAAACGGAGGGATGTTCTAAATTTTGAGCAAAAAGGTTATGAAACCTTGAGCACCACATGGGTGCGATTCCGACAATTAGTGAAGAGTTGTCTGTATATCGGGATTCCTGATAGTATTCTGATGGAAACCTTTTATAATGGCTTAGAGCAATCAACGCAAGCAGTTGTGGATGCCTCCGCAGAAAGGGGATTAATGAACAGATTATATACGGAAGCAAATAATATTTTAGATCACATCTCGCGACATTCTAATGAGTGGATTGATACCAGGCATGAGGTAAGAGATCTAGAGCAAGAAAGAGTAGAAAGTGTCGATGTGTCAACTGATACAATGAACGCACTGGTCGATCAAATGATCACAGTGACCTCACTCCTCCAGACGGTGGCAAACCAACTGAGAACTCTCTCTTAAGGATCACCACAAGTTAATGCAGTGACTCACATGGTCACCATGAATTGTGTCCAATGTGGAGAGGGACATCCAGTAGAAGTCTTCCCATGGAATCAATAACCCGTATATTCTATCTACGATGAATCGGTTGGCAACATCTACAACCTTGGTTGGTGGGATCCCCCAACTTCAAGTTGGGATGGGAATCACAACCAGGGGGGCCAACCCTCTGGTCTTCATTACTCTAGAATGTAACCTTGGTAATTCTCAAGGTATACCACCATGCGATCAACCATTCTTATATGATACCTCTTGCAACACCTCGACTCTGGAGACATCGTTAAAACATTACATTGAAAAGAGCGAGGCAATGAGACAATCATAAGCTGACTCCCTTAAAGAATTAGAAGAGCAGATCGATCAGCATACGAGAGAATTAAAGAAGAAAGCGGATGGTATGCGGCACAACAACCCAGGAGCATCGGGGCAGCGAGGTAAAGAACAGTGTCACACAGTGACATTGAGAAGTGGCAAAACAACAGCCCCTATGCTATCAGTATCAGATGCGACAACAACACCAGTAGATTTGACTGTTGATGATGATCAATCAACTAATAGTGGAAAATTTACCAGTTCAGAAGCAAGTACACCTACAAAAGATAAAGCTCCTCAAGGCTTGAATTCTCAATCAATGCAACCTCCAGATAATGAAACACAGTAAGAACAGGACCTCAGCAAACAGCCAATGTAGCAAAAAAGAAGGCGGGATCCTCCACCTTTCCCATCCAGGCTGAAGAAGAAAGATGATAGTAAGCCATTTCAAAGGTTCTTGGACATTCTTCGACAGCTACACATTAACATTCCCTTAATAGAAGCATTAGAGCAGATGCCGAGTTATGTAAAATTTCTCAAGGATATTCTTGCCAATAAAAGGAAGATCGGGGAAAATGAAACAGTTGTGCTAACTTATGAATGCAGCGCATTTCAACACAATATCCCCACTAAAATGAAGGACCCTAGGAGTTTTACATTACCCTAAACGATAGGAGGGAAGATGGTCAGGAACGCACTGTGTGATTTAGGGGAAAGCATAAATCTAATGCCCTTGTCAATTTTTAAGAAACTAGATATCGGTAACGCAAGACCAACTACGATCACATTATAGTTGGCCGATAGATCAATAAAGCACCCTGAAGGCAAGATAAAGGATGTACTTGTGCAAGTGGACAAGTTTATCTTTCCAACAAATTTTGTCATATTGGATTACGAAGCTGTCAGAGAAGTCCCTATCATTTTATGTCGCCCATTTCTCGTAACAGGGAGAGCACTGATCGATGTGCAAAAAGGGGAATTGACCACGACGATCAGGAAGTCAAATTCAACGTGTTCAATGTGTTGAAGTACCCAGATGACATGGAAAATTTCCAATATACTGAGGAACTGTGGGAAGAACATTGGCACGAACCCCTGAAGGAGCTGGAGGAAGAAGATCTTGAAATCGGTGCAATATTTGAGGAGGACTGCGCCAAAATTCATACTGAATCAAATCTTCAACCGTTCAAGTTATTTGAACGGACCTCACAATGCATTAAGCCATCTTTGGAAGAGCCACCTGTGCTAGAGTTAAAGCCGTTACCCGTGCACCTTAAGTATGCTTACTTAGAAAGTAACAAGACGTTACTAGTTATCATTTTTGCATTGCTGAGTAAGGAGAAAGAAGATGCACTCATATAAATCCTAAGAAATGATGCAAAAGCCTTAGGATGGACCTTGGCGAACATTCGAGGAATCAGTCCCTTATATTGTATGCACAAGATTCGTTTGGAAGAAGGAAAGACAGAATCGGTAGAAAGGCAACGCCGCTTGAACCCGACTATGAGGGAGGTCGTAAAGAAGAAAATAGTGAAGTGGCTGGACGCAGGAGTCATCTACCCAATATCTGATAGCAGCTGGGTGAGCCCAATGCAGTGTGTTCCAA